>NW_010302272.1:0-8182 GCF_000700745.2 Antrostomus carolinensis
GCTGTCGAGCTGCCGGCCCCCGGAACAGCTGTCAGTCACTGGGTTGTAAGAGCTTTGTCACTAAGAGTTTGGAATCTGGAGACCCGATCCACTCAGTGCACCTTGGATGACAGCAGGTGTCATTAATGCAGCTCCGTTCATCCCTGGGGTACAGGTTGGTGATTGAGCATGAGATGTGTTGTACCTGTCAGCAGCCCGTGCTCCTGTACTTGAACGTTGCAGCCGTATGGATGTCCCTGAATGTCCCCAGAGAGTTGAAATGGCCAAGTGTCTCTGCTTACTTGTCCTTCCTCCTCTTCTTTCCTGGAAGCTGTTCGTGTTTATTTTTGGATGTCTTTCATTTTTCTTGGCGTTTGCACGATCTTGGACAATTTCATCATCCTTCTTGTGCTTTCTTCTGGTGTTGAACAAGAGCTCTTCAGGTGCTGATGATAGCAGTCATAGGTTCTTTGAAAAGAGTCTTTTGATAAATGGATGACTGAATGTGCCTTGAATATTGAAAGATTTTGGTCAACAGTAGTATTGGAAATCTTCCCTTTTTTGGGGGGAGGGTGGAATTGTCTCATATAAACATACAGTTGTGTTTTTTGAAGTCCTGGGTCATACTAGCGTATAAGACTGCTGATTATTGTTATTAGTGATAACATCATTAATGGTTATTATTACTGATGATTGGTATTATTCGAATCTTAATTTTCAAGAGGTGAAGTCCACTGCTGCAACAGCATTAGTCTGTGTATGTATTTCTGCAGGATATTGATGAAGTCTTGTTTCCTGGCAGCTTCAGTGTATCACATTATCCCCCTCTTGGCTGAAGTTGAAAACCTCTTCCTTGTCCATTGTGTATCCTTTTCTCCTTGCCTTACTTCCATTGCTCTTGGGCAGGTCAGTTGGGATGGGAATGTAATGAGAGGTTGAAGGTGAAGTTCCTACCTACCCATGTGTCAGTGAATGCTGTTACTCCCCTTGTGCTGACAGACCTGCACTCCTAGATGGCACACCCCTTCAGAGAAGACAAAGGTTCTGCTACAACAATTGAATGGTTTGTTGCAGACAACAAAACCCAGGGAGCGTGTACACCTGCTGCCCTAACAAGTCTTCCTGCCATGACTTACCTGTTCAGACCTGGCTTTTGCTGTATTACTGATTCATCAGGCCATCGTTATTGTGTCTGTCTGCCTGTGGCTAACTGACGGTTCAGAGGATAAGGTCTGATTCATCATTGATGATTTATAATTTAATTATTATTCACAATAACGAAATTAAAGATTTTGTGCTCTCTTTAGCTTACATTAGTTCTTTCTTTTACGTTAATGATAGATCTGTTGGGTGGCAGTGGGAGCAAACAACTCTTCAGACTTAGGAAGCCAACTTCTATTTCTTTTTTCTGTCTCGGTGTCATACCGACTATCTCTTAATGAGAAAATGAGCTCCTTTCGGTTTTAAATTCTCATTCTTCTTCATCTCAATTTTTGCATTACTTTCCACTTCTTCTGTATCGTGTTTTTACTCTGTTTCTCCCATTCTTTAAGAATTTTGATTCTTTCATATTCTTCCTTTGAAATGATTGACAGTAGCATACTGTATGTTGATGCTGAGGGACTGTTACTGATCTATAACAGCAGTCTCTCATGAGATTAGGAAGGACCTGGAAAATTTAAATTTTTTAGTTTGTTTTAGGCTTTCAGCATGCTCAGACACAAACTTGAATTTGCATTCATTAATTTACTTTTGAAGGTTATCTCTGAGACCAGTGAAGCTAGATTTTTGTTTTTCTGAGAACAGGAAAAAGTGAAGTGTCCCCCATTCAGTTTGAGTCTGTTTTGCAGGCTACGTAAATGCATCATGCAAAACGTACATGGCCCGTGGCCTCTATGTTTGACATCATTGTGCTAAAGTTTCAGTACGTATGTGCTGGCTTCCAGCTGCTCTTACAGTGGAAGCATTCTGAATACACAAACCTAAATAATCTATACATAATACATTATAATATCTTATTTTTTATATGTATATGTGTGTATATATACATTCCTACAGCGAATCAACTCTACATGTGAATCGTGGTATCTCTGGGTAGTTTCCTGTGCTGTCCCTGGCACTTGGGTGCTCACCAACCCCATTTCCAGTACCTCCATCCAACTCTGGCCTTATGGTGACTAATTAGCTTTGTCAGGGTTTCCTGATCTTTTTGTTTTAACATCTATTCATGTAATAGCTGCTAAATCCTCATACTCTGTTCTTGCAGCTTCTCAGGTCATGGCAAACTGACCACATGATGAAATTTATGGTCCAATACACACATGTGTGAGTTACTGCACAGTTTGGCGTAAAGCAACGTGGTCAGATCTAACATTTGTAGAGCGGTTTTCCTGCCGGTATTTCAGAATATATGAAGTTGCTGTTTGTAAACTTGATTGAAGTTGCAGAGAGGTGTTCCAGTATGTTTAAAGATGCACTACCTATAGAATGAATTTTCAAGGTAGTTAAGAAATTTGCTTTTTACAGTGCTGTTAATAATAATAAATCAAGCTACATATTAGCTTATATTAGTAGGAGTACTATTATAAAGGGCAACTACACATATGAAAGGAATGAAGTTTTTTGGGTTGGGCTTTTGTAGACAGGATGAGAAACAGTACATTTACTGATACAAAGGAGATTTGGGGTGCATATTACGAAAAATATTTTAATGATTAAAATCATGAAGCAGTGTAATGAGATTGCCTGAGTAAAACATGGAGTCTCCTTCAGTAGAGAAGTCTAGAAACAGTTTAGACAAACTGGGTATAATCATAAGGAAAAGAAGTGATCAGTAGTTTCTAAGTTGATGCTGTTCTGTTGACTTAAGGAAAAAAAAAAAAGAAAAGTCCATAGACCATTTTGGTGCTTGAGACAGGATGTGAATTTGCAGCTTGCTTCCCTTTCCACCTAAAAATATGCCTCAGCTTGCTCTGGTAATGTATTTAAGCCCTGCAGTTGTTGTATTGTGGGAACAATATGTGATATTCTTAACCTTTTTCAGTCTGCAGGACTAAAAATGGATGATACCAACCTCAATTATGGTAGTCTGAACCTTTAATTAATATTTCCAAGTACTTTATATGTTACCATTTGTACATGTTGTCTGTCACCAAATACAATTACTGTAGAATTCATAACTCTCTTGTAATCAGACTTATACAAAGATATTCTTGCTGAGTTTTTGAGGGTCCTTGTGAGAGAGTAGGGTATATGTGACAAAAACAGTTACTGACTGCAAACGACTGGCTGAGGAAAATAAGGAACATAGAAAGTTAAATGAGGAGAAAGGGTGTACCAGAATCAATGGAACTGGGACTTTCTACATGCCACTTTAAATAGTAATCTTTATAATTAAAAGGTTTAAACCTGGTTTTCTTTGTTATTTTGTATTGCCTGAAGTTGACAGTCCAGGAAGATGGCTCTGCCAATGATGACTGTTGTGTCGCTAAACTAAATTGTGTGCCCCACTAATTTCTGTGAGTATACCCAGTTCCGAGGACTCATCCTTCCCTTCGCGTTTATGAGCAATTTGCAGCCTGCAGGTGGCTGGATATAGAGGTGTGTGACCAGATGTACTAGTCAAGGTCTTTGGTTTGAAGAGACTTTATATGTTCTTCCATTGTCTGTGCATGCCTGTGCTTCTGTGTGATATGTGATAACTTTGGATATACCGGCATCATCTTCACATTCACACCTGCCACCTGTTCAGATAAACATCCTTACCTGGTGACTATGCTTTGTGTCGTAGAACCAAATAGTATGATTGAGAAGAAAAAGCTTGTGAATATGTGAGTGCAGCACACTAAAACAGACTACAAGCTAGTCTTAGGCCTGAAGAAGGCAGTATATCTTCTAGAAGACATCCTTCACAGGGAATGATATGTTTTATAAGGTTCTTTTCTGTTACTTCTGTACTTCCCAAAAAGTCAGTTGATAAACAATTTACTTCTTTAAGAATCTGATTCTGAATTCATAATTTGTTCTGCAGTAATGTTGGTAGCTTTAATTTCTGCTATACAGTTTCTAGTATTTTGATTTTTTTTTTCCTTTTAAGATGCATTTCTTAACATATAATTTTTCCCTTTTCCCACACTAGATTTCTTTCTTTGGATCAAAATCTTTTGGAAGAAGAAGTCCTGACAGTCCCATGTTGAGCAAAGCTGAATTTGTTGAGAAGGTTCGCCAGAGCAACCAGGCTTGCCATGATGGTGATTTTCATACAGCAATCGTGTTGTACAATGAGGCTTTGGGAGTCGATCCTCAGAACTGCATTCTCTACAGTAACCGTTCGGCAGCCTACATGAAAATCCAACAGTATGACAAGGCCCTGGACGACGCAATAAAAGCACGACTTCTAAATCCCAGATGGCCAAAGGTAAGAAATAGTGTTTGTCTTCTGGGGAAGGAGTAAATCCTTTGGGATTATTATTCACATACGCAACACCTAATGTAAACAAGTGCATATATTTCTTAGCTAAAGTCTGTTTTTGCTAAAAGCTCCAGATAATATCTTTTGTATTTAAAAGTTGTTTGACTTAAATTTCCTGTTGGGTATTGAATTCTTCTGTGTAAAGATACTTTTCCCCAGTAAGGGTATGAATACTAATGTACTATTTTAAACCAGCATGGTTTCTGAGTTGTAAAAACCATACATCTCTTTTAATGATAAATGTAGTCGGCATTCAGTAGCATCCAGGAATGTTTTGTTGCAAAACGTCTTGAGAGGTAGCATGGAGATTCTTGTTAGCAATGGAGCATTAAGGCCTTTCACAGTAGTATTTGAAGAGTGTTTATGTGTAGTATATTCTTAGTAAGATCTGACTAAATGGTGTTGGTTGCCTGTTTCTTCTGGGGCTGCTTCCCACTAGCTGCAATTGATTGCTTCAGGAACTTGCGCAGGGCCAGCCATTTACATGCTGATCAATTTTAGTAGCATCTGTTCCAGATTTCATTTCTCCTGTCAAACCCTCACACAGTCTTACCAGCCAGTTTAGCTAAAGATGCAATTTAAGAGTGGATTCATCACCCAGGTGGGTGATGCATTTTGATGGTCCATTTTTCCCAGTTTCCTTGATTTTCCGAATAACTTACTTAATAAATCAGCTTTTTACTCTTAGACACCTTAATAATATTTCCTTTCTTGCATTTATCTATGATGAGCAAGGGCATACAGGGAACCAAAGTTAGGGAAAGTATCTGTCTTAAGAACTGGAATTTAATCATATTTTCAGGATTTTTTGGTATGGTTTTTATCCTGAATGTCGTTAGAAAGTTTACCTTTTATTCCTGAAAATGCTGTGATACTTTTCAGCAGCATGTTTTGTAAGAGGACATAATTGTGGACAGCTATACCAATGATAACCACTTCAGTGATAAAAAGCTAGGTGAACAGGTTTAAAATTCCTGTCAGTGGCAGAGCAGTTTACTGCTAGAATAAATTCTGTGTCCACATCTGCTATTATTTAACAGTGTAACTAAATTGACAAGTTCAATTAAAATATTAGTGAGCATAAAGGGGATGAAGAAACTGAAATACTGAAGTTTGTTAGTGATATTTTTCCTGTTTAAAAATAATTCATGTTAATTCTGTTTCCATAAAATACCAGCAAGGCCAAAGAAAGGGATCATTATATGGGAAGCTCATTTGAACATCCAGTTAAAAGTGTAACTTTGAAAGCCATGCCTGTTAGTTAAACTCTACTAATTTTTGGAGCTGTTAACAGAGACAGTGAAAATTCTTTCTGCTTTCAACATAACAGCTATAGCAACCGCTGTCCTAGTGTGGTTAACCTAAGTCAGTGCATAAGATAAATGCTAATTACTTGTAATTATTTTACTGTGAGGAGATGCCTATTTCTCTGCTTGTTGAGGATGATGAATTGTGCATCTCTCTAGACTGAACTGTATTTTACTTTTTTTTTTTTTTTTTGGCATTTCTGTGGAATGGTGACAGAAATGTCAGTGCAGCAGAGGATTTTGGTGCTTGCAGTAGCTGGAGCTCTTCGGATGCTCTCCTTCCTTTATGGAAAAAAGCACAGAGAAGTCTTTGTTTCTTTTTTATTTAGTTGAAGGACACAAATATAAATGAGTTTTCTGACTGAACTAGAAAACAACTTTTGGTCAGATGAGGCAATGGCAAAGGTAGATGCTGTCCTGGCTACCAGGTAGCTCTTTTTGTTGCTCTTCCCATTTCAGTGACAGACAGAGTGGTTACCCACCCTCCCGATTACTTTGTGAAATGCCAGTCCTCTGAGTGGTAACAACTGGGATGCTAGGTAGCATTAGTGTGCTCCTCAACTGTTCCTGATTACTGGGAGCTGTGCTTAACCAACAGAAGTGCTTAGGAAATCACAGCAGAGATGAGAAATCCTGGACCAGAGGCAGCTTAAGTTTGTGTGGAGTTTTCCTTGTTTTTAACATTTAGGTTGTTCTAAAACATGTATTTGTATTTTTATTACACAATTAATTCTAATTTTAGCTACAACAAGGAAAGATATACTTTGGGGCTAATTAACTGGCCTGATATGTTTTGAGCACAGAAATTTCAGGTTGAATTGGTTATCTGGTATCAGAAAATATGCAGTGGTGTTTTTAAACTTGTTACAGGTCTAGCTGGTTGGTTGTTAGTCAAGCTCAGCTTGCAGTGCTATCCCTGCATTGTGTGTGTGTGTGTGCAACTTGTGAGTGTGAGACAACAGGAGGGCCCTGGTCTACAGTTGAACACTTATGTTGCATATTTCAATATCATTGCTGCTTTGTAGATTAAAAAAAAAAGTTATTGATGTAACAGGGAAAATTGAAACTTATGCACAGAAAATCTAAGCAATTTTATTAATTGGCCAGAAGAGGGAGCTTAACAGGTATTGCTGGTATTTTGTTTGAAAGGCCTGAGTTTTAACTACAGAACCCAGTTTCTCTTTACTTAGGAAGTTGAAAAATTAGTTTGAATCCAAGTTTTCTGAGATTTAAGCTACTAAATGTAAATGTCTTTGTTTCTTTTCCTCCTTTATCTTGGGTATGCAACTTGTTAATTCTTATATTATTTTTCTTTTTTTTTAATCATCAGCATTTACAATGCTAGTGGGGAATATAATAATCTTCCAAGTGTTTGAAATAAATACATTTTCACTCCCTAGCCAGGCCAGTGCATTAAGTTGATCCTTAATTCAGAGGATGGCAAACAAAATAAAAAATACTGTGAAATAAAACTGTGAAATGACAGTGTAGAAAGTGGTTACTCTTGCTTTTAAACAGAATTGTCTGTCACATTTAATTTGCATACAGCTTATGTTTTCATACATGATACGTTAATTTTCACACAGCCTATATTTCCAGTTAGGGTCTCGAGTTATTTTAAAGTCTGATCCCTCATCCTCCTTCCTCCAGCTCAAGATATTTCTTTTTCTTTCTGTTTTTTACAGGGCTTCCTTCCCCACCTCAAAATCTGTCTTTAAAAGTTGTTCATTAGCGGGAGATGAAACAACTTTGTCAGTCTTTAATGCATTTAGCTAATAAGACATTGACAACCAAAGTCTAAGTGGAAGCAGGAACCACAAAGATGAATGTTTTCAGCACTCTGAGGGGTATCTTGATTTTATTTCTTTGTTCTATGTGAGTAGAAGGATGCTGACCAAAACAATTTAGTAACACTATACTTTTGGAAGCCCCTGATAGTGGTGTTTGAGTAGCAGTGTTCCCTGAAGAGCACAATAGCTTACTGAATGAGGGGGAGCCAAGTCAGCTAACAGATTTGAAGACCAGGGTTCAACAATGGTCTGTGATCATGTGCCACTGTTTAAGCTAAAGAGCAGGTAGAAATATTATTTCTTAAAACAGGGACACATTTTCATATCAAATTGTTTTTGAGCTGCAACACCTTTTAGAGAAAAGATTAATAGTCTGGAGAATTTAGTTGATGCAAAAGTAATGTCCTGTGCATATGTAATATAAAAGTAACTAGAATGAATTACTACCACTTTTTATCAGGTGCAAATTTCTCCTATGATCTTTGTCTACCTTCTTCACTTTGTTTAAAAATATGCCTTTGTATATGTAGATGGAGAGGAAATCCAAAAGACAGAACAGAAAGAAGGGGGGATTTTGAGTCATGGGGCCTTTGGGTATTTGAAATACAGAAGGTTTTAGATGTTGTCATGTAATT
>NW_010302272.1:8213-28158 GCF_000700745.2 Antrostomus carolinensis
ATTTTGTTAAGTGATTCCAGCTGTTAGTCGTGTGACCAGTCCTTTTAAAAGGAAAAGGGACATTTGCTTGTCCTCTTGTACTTCTCCTGACTGCTTATGTATCTTTATAAATGTACCCTCATGTGCTTCAGCAATCCGTAACAGCCTAAAAGTTTCTCAATGAAGCGCAAGTAGTGTGCACACCCTCAGTTGCATGTAAAACTTCTGAGCAAAGAATGTGACTTGACCACGTAACTTTTTCATGAATAGACCTCTTGTTTTTGATTTGATGAGCAAAGAACTTTCCAGTCCTGCCCTCCGGCTTACAATCTGTCTTTAATTTGCAGGAAGATGCATTCCAGTTTTTCAAGCATAAAGCTGTTTAACGGATTTTTTTGGCTTTGCTAGAACTTGCTGTGTTACGTTATCTTTCATGCATTTGTTTCTCTTTTCATCTCACAGAATCACAGCATAGTTGAAGTGGGATGTGACTTCTGGAGATCATGTGGTACAGTCCCCACTGTTGAACCTGGTCAGCTAAAGCAGGTTGTCCAGGACATTGTCTAGTCAGGATTTGAATATCTCCAAGGATGGAGACTCCACGACCTCTCTGGGCAACCTGTTCTGGTGTTTGACCACCCTCACTAAAAAAAGTTTTTTCTTATGTATAAATGGAATTTCTTGTATTGCAATTTGTGCCCATTGTCTCTTGTCCATTCACTGGATACCACTGAGAAGAGCCTGGTTCCATTCTTTTATTGTCCCCACATCAGGCATTTGTGCACATTAGTAAGACCCTACCCCACCGAAACCTTCCCTTCTCCAGGTTAAAGAACTGAGATGTGGCTCAGCCTCTGCTTGTATGACTGATGCTCAGATCCTTTAATCATCTTTGTGACATGTTCCTTGACTTGGTCCAGTCTGTCCCTCTCTCTCTTGTACTGAGGAGCCCAGAACTGGCCACAGCACTCCAGATATGTTTTTACCTTATATTCTCATTATATATAGATTTACTTGTTAAGGTTTTTTTGTTGCTATTGCTTTCAGTGCCTTCTTCCCATCCCTTCCCTTTTCTCCTCTTCCAGGATTTTTTGTTTTGTTTTGGTTTTTTGTTCTTTTTTTGCTGGTACAGTCTTGTTGGACCATGTACCAAAGTAAGCATCACTAATCCAGTGTCAGAAGAATTCTCTGTATCTTTGTATGTTTACTTATATTAAGACACTTTTACTTACTTCTTTTTCCTTCCTTTCTTTTTGGTCTGTGTTGGAGTGGATCTCCAAATTAATAGTGTGGTGTTTATTATGGTTAAGGGACTGCAGTTGTCTCAACTTGCTGCTTCCTCCCTCTTTTTTAGTACTGCTTTCTGATAATCTTGAATATAAAGGTGAGTTTGTGTAGCCTTTATAGTAGATTGCTTATGTTATTTTTTCCTTGCATTTCTTGTAACACGTTCTTACTGTCTGTGAAGTGGGTGGGGTAGTTCTGTTCTCATTTTACCAGTTGGGTGGGAATAGAGAGAGAGAGAGAGAGAGCATTTTTTCTGTTGTTTGGTGATAACTTGTGTTGGAGCCAAGCCATGTTGTTGCATCCGTGTAACGTGGTCTTGCTGGCGTGGATCTGAAAGCAGTACAGCTGCGATCTGCAGTGCTGTAACCTGAGCTGATACATCTGGCCTTGGGCATCACATCGCATTGATGAGGCTCTGTTGCTCTGGGTTCTGGACCCAGGATAGCTGAGCACGCTTTAGGCAATTTTTCAAATGTCAGGCAAGGAGTTTGTGAAATATAAAGTTTGACCCAGGTCCTAGTCACAGGATCATCTTTTTCTATGTCAGATGTTTTTCTAATTAGATATTTAAATAATGAGCATCGTGTAGTATTTTGACAGCTTTACAGAGCTAACTTTTTTCCTAACCCTTAAATTCATCCATTACCTTCTCTGCTCCAGGAGTGATGGTTATGGTATTGCTAGGGGAAGCTGTTCTCCAGATAAGCTGTATAGGTGTTCCTTTCCCTAAATTCTTAAAATCGTAGAGTAGCAGCAGTACAGCATGGGGCGGGGGAAATTCATGGATGACACTATAGTTATGGCATCCTAAAAAAAATATCTTTTCCCACGTAATGGTTGTCTTTCTGAGATTGTTATGCAGCAAAAACTGCTCCTTTCTAAGAAATCAGCTTACCGTGTTAGAATTTGAAAACTTTACAGAGGTACTTGAGTCTCAGCATGCAACAAATCAACACAAAATTTCCAAGCATTCCTTACCCCAAGTAGGGTTTTATTATTCTTTTCTGCATTTTCTGCAACCCATTTGTATATGGAAGAAAACAACATTTTACTTTATGGAATTAAAATGCAATTTTTTCTACTTAGTCTAAATGCTGTAATGTAAATTCCTTTTCTGGAAGGTGACAGTTTTATACTCCACAGATTTTTTTTCCCAACTAGAACTAGTTATACTATTGTGTAGGAATGGTATAATGTTTTTTATATTCCTTGTATATCTGAATATCCAATACAAATGCAGATTTTTTTTTTTTGTTCAGGGATCAGCTATGAGAAAGAAATAATTCTGAATTTCAGAAATAAAGCTTGATCTGTAAGGCTGGTAGTTAAGAAAAAATATCTTCTTACCTGCTCATTGAGAGTCAAGCACATAGCTACTGGATATAATTTTAAGAAATTTGGATTATTTTCACCTACTTAACACAATACTGGATTTTGTACCCAGTAGTTTTAGACTAAAACCTTAGCATTTGTTGTTACCTCTTTTTCTCACCTTCCCAAACTGTAAGGATTTAGGTGCCGATGACTTTTTCTGATCAGCCTTCAGCTCTTCCGTGGTTTCTTTTTTCAATTTGCTTATTCTTAAAAATGAGATATTTATTCCCCCCCCTTTTTTTTTTTTTTCTCAACACACAAGGATTGCGATTTTTCATCTTGGAGATTAATTTCTTTCTTAATATTGTAATGGTGACTCACAGTCTGAAGTTGAGGAACTGTGGAGTTATAATGAACAAAGCACACATGAGAGGGCGCTCTGTGCTTAGATACTTCAGAAGAAGTGACTAGGATCTATTTTAAGTTGTATGTAGGTATTTGCATTTTTTTCATATTTCTGAGAGGTATTTCGAAGTCTATTCTGTTCACCCTACTTTTTCTTTTTCTTTGACATCAAACTGGAATTGGCTGGCATGAGAGTGCTAATAAATCCGGCTCCCTGAGACTGTAATGTGTATCACTGATGCAGAGCAATGGAGGGAGAACAGCTATGTCTTATATGTGCTTTCTAGAACGGTTTGCTTTAAAACCTATGGTATAGATACACTTCTCCTCTTTTGCATTTTTGCTCTGTTTTTTGTTAACATAGTGTCTGTAAGCCACTTATTCCTATTTATTGTTCCTTTTACTACATTTATGTTACTTGCTGCTTTGATTAATCAAATAACAAACAACTGTGTCTCACATTTTTTCTGTTTTGTTCTGCAGCAAATAGTCCTATTTTTATTAGGCGTTTAGCATCCTGGATTTATACCAACTGGCCGAAATTGTAATGTAGTTCTGGCTGCCCAAGGATTACAATTTGAGCAGCACATGGGATAGTGTCTTGGACACTGTGGATTAAAAGAACTGCAGTGAGACTTCCTATTTTTTGAGAGCTACCAATAGGTGGCTGTATGGCAATAAAGAACAGGAGAGGAGTCTAGGATGCTGGGCCTGGATTCTTCTGTAATAGACAAGAATGCCTTTGGAAACCTGCATTTCTTGTTTGGGTATACAGGCTGATACATCGTGGCATGTCTGGACATCACTGGATCCTCATCACAGACCTGCAACCTCAACCAGTCTCTGAGGAAATTAAATGAAATGGAGAGTTTGGGAGAACAAGTAGACAAGAGAAAATACTAAAAATGGAGGAAGCAAAAAATTGCCTTGACTAAGAAGTCAGGAGGAAACACTTAAACTTAAGTATACCATTTACACAGTATACTGCACTGTGCCAAGATCAAGAAAACCCAACTAAATGAGCAGTGGAGTTGTTGAGAGCTACATGACAACTGAAAGTATGTGCATGGCCTGACAGTTTTACCTTACTAGCCTTTCAGCATGCACCAGGGATTTATTCAGGTAATGTTATTCCTACCATCTCATTTCCCTGTAGCCAAGTAGGCTGTGAAGTGTACATAATAACGTAAAGGTAGGAAATGCAGCACAGGAATAATTGCTGCATTAAGCATAGACATTTTCTGAGTCAAAAGCATGATGACAGTTCAAACTAATGAAAACAAGGAAGAGATTTGTAGCAATTCTTATTATTTCTATAAATCCATTGTTCTCTCAAAGTCACTGTTTGTTTCTGAGAGTGCTAAGGTCTCAGTGCCTTGTCTGAACTTTTAGACAAAGCAAGTGACACATCCTTTTTGCCACAAGTATCCTTGTACATGATTTCTCCTTTGCTCCAAAGGGCAAATTATAAAGCCATTACAACAGAAATAAATTAATAATAGTTTGGCTATTATCCACTACTGAAGTTTAATAAAAGAAGGTGAACCATACTGTCATTTCTGCCATATAGTGAATAGATGCTCTAGTTTTGATTTTATTTTCTGGATTTAAGTTAGTTTTGAACTCTTTCCTTCTTCCCTTCACTTTGGAATGTCAAATTTGCCTCCTGGAAGTTAAATAATTGAATTTCTCTAGAAGTTATTAGAAGTCTAGCATAAGCTCCCAAATATGAAATACAAGATTTGTAAACTCTTCAGTACAGTTATTTTTATAATCTCTGATGACTTTTCCAGAAGTTGGCAGTGGTATGCAAATTCCTTGATTGCTTTTTTTTCATTCTAAAGCTGTTGAGGAGCCAGCTCATAGAAATAATAGATCCTATGAATATTAATATATAAAAAAGTATAATAAAGGCAACCTTTTTGTTAGTGTTCTGGTATTTGAGAATATTCTCACCAAACTGTGTATCTGATGGATTTTCTTAGTCTTGCATTGGGCCTTGGTAAGAGTCCTGTTCCATGTGCTTGATAAGCCTGTAACTGAAAACTATTCCTTTAGTTTTTCTTGTGTTAGAACTAATATAGTGCAGTTATGTGTTAGACAGACTTCTGCTCACTTCCCCTAGTGGAAAACCTATTTTTTATTTGGAAAAATGTTAAATTTATGGCTTTATGATGCATTTTTAATGGACTACTTAAAAAATGCATACCAAGCCCTAGTTATTCCGGATGCTAACAGAGAGAGAATGTACTTTGATGAAACCTTTGTTAATAGAACCTCATCTCGCATGTGAAGTGCAAAGGAACCTTCTTGAAACACTGCAATAAATACATACTTTGGGCATAATTTTCCATCCTTTTACAGAGTGAAAAAGGAGATTTAACTTTTGCAGTGTGTTACACTTTACTCGTTGTGGCTATCTGCTTGCAGGCTTCTGTCCTTCACAAACAAAACACAAAAACCAGTGCAAGATCTAGCAGAAAGGGGAATGTAAGTTATCATACAAAATATTTAAGCAAGATGATTTTATAAACCCACTTACTCACAAGCACTAAAGCACATGTATCCAAGTAGTCTGCCCAGCATCAGTTTTGTGTGACAGGCAGGACAAAGCATTTATCTACCTGGTAGCTGTCAAAGAGATTTGGGGGCTTTCAGACCTGGAGATTGCATCTGAGCTGTTGTATTTTCATTATCACTGATGGACTTCTCAAGATCTTACTTGTTTCTGAGCTCATTTGTCCCGTAGAACCATAACACTCAGTAGAATTCAGTTTTGTAATTTTTCTAAGTGTTGTGTGAAAAAACTAATTCAAACATGGTTTAATTTCTGTTCCCATGGTAACTTTCTGGTTTGCTTTGCTGGACAGCTCCCCTGTGAATTGGGCAGACTGTTGATGGGTCCTGCCTCTGTCACTCAGTTAGACTTTTGGAATAATTCAGGACAGGAATTCTGGACATTCTCATATTTTTATTTTCTTGTTATTGTTTCTCAGATCATAATTCAGTCTTCATTGGTCTAAACCAAAAAATAATGGTCGTCTTTTGCTTTTCTTTTACCAGATGGGTAGGAACGCGGGAAAAAAAAATCTAATATTAGATTCCATTGTGAATATAACCTTTAACCTCCCTCAGTTATCACACAGGAATATATGTAAGTTTCTTGATTATCTTTTCTTTTTCATTGCTTGAGCATCTTGTTTTTGCCTCTGATAGTTTGCCTGCAGTGAGCCATAGTGTGATTGGAGGTTTGTAGACACTAATAGCAATTAATTTTAATGACAGTTTCCCTGAATCCTCTCCTTTGCTTTTAGAAATATGTGTCAAACTTCCAGGCCTCTTACTCATTTAAATCTTTGCTAGGAACATGGACTAGTTGTTTCACTTTGGAGAATTCAAATATGCTACACGTTCATGTTTATTTTATGTTGATACATTTTGTTAAGTCACCATTGTTACCAGTGTGTTGAAGGAAATTACTTTTTATCAGGAGTATGGTGGATGTGAAATGCGTGCAACTGTATTTCAGGGAGTAAATTTTTCATTATTATAGCCCATGGGTACTAAATAAAAAATGTCGGCTTCTTGGATTTGGTTGTACTATAAAAGTGTGCCTAGAAATAATGGACTCTGTGACTGTTTGGGAAAGGAAAACTGTAGCACTGAGCTCTCCTAGATTTCAAAGCAGAAAATATGTGCACTTAACTGCAGAGGGAAATGTTTGGTATTGCAATGTGCAGTCATTAAGGCATTGGAAACTTGTAACAGAGCAGGGGATGCAGAAAAAAAGGAATGTGAATAAGAGGTGTGTATAATAAGCATAGCTTTTTAAAGAGCCTAAATTAATGTTCCAGAGAATACAAAAGAAATCAGTTGCCTGCATGATTTCATGCCCTCCCACATTTATTCTGTTTTGCCGAACGCGTGGGCTACATTGAAGAATGATACCGATTCTGAAGTCTGTATAGAGAGGAGTAGTAAGCATCAGAGCTATTAGTTAATGACCCAGAACAGCAACTCAGTTCTGGCTCAGAAACATCCATTGTCGTTTACACTTTCACACAATTTCTCCTCCTAAATACTTCTGCTTTTTTTTTTCTTTTTCCTCCTGTGTCCCCACACAAAATTGTGCTTAAATGAGACAAAAAAAATAATTGAAAAGTATTTTTTATTGTTGGTAGTTTAGAGTGCTCAGTACTATATACTTAAGTGATAAATAATTTCTGGAGTTATAGATATTTTTATGCAATTGTAAATATGTTGCGCGTTGTGGTGGTTTTGGTGCTTAATAAAATAGATAAATTTAAAGTTTGTATGAAAATAACCATCTGTATTTCACTAATTAAATATTTACTGTAGCTTCTGTGAATTCACATTTTATAAGAAAAAAGCAACTTGACTATAGCAGACCTACAAATCTTCATTCTATTCATCTGAGAAATGAAGGCAGTTTTTCCAGTAAGGTAAGTGTGGTGAGCTAGCTGGTCTTTGAAATACTGAGGCCTCTTAAGGGGCTTTTATGTTCATTTAGCTTTCTTTTTTTTTCATCTTATCACAGTAAAGATAAAGAGGGTGGTGTTTATGTTTTACTTTAGGTGCCTCTGAGAATCTACAAACCCTCAAAATCCTAACAGTACAACATACAGGAAGTTTATTCCCTAATTTTTCCTTTACTTTGGTGAACACTCCAGTCCCTCAATGTCTGCATGAAACCCTAGCCTCTCCAGCTGAACTGAGAAAAAATATAATTGGGAACTAGTATGCTTGTTAGGTCTGGTTTCTTCTTTCAGAAAAAAACTACAGAAGTGAACAGCAGCACTGTTCAAATATTCACACTTCAAATATTGTGTAGCTTTCAGTCTCAGTCTAAGACTGTATTTGAGAAACTCGCTCTGAAGATGAGGTACCTACAGTTGTATGGGAACTTAATCTACTGTCTTTTAATGAGGTGGCAATAATAAAGATGGAAAAACACATACCATTGTGATCAAGAGGTACAAGGACTTTATTGTTGGTAATACACAGGAACTGGGCACAAGAAAATTTTGTTAGTCTTGGAATGTTTCCCAACAGCTTAATATCTAAAAACATTGAACAATATCTAACAGGTTGTTATTTTACTTGAAAACAAATACAGGATATGCATATTTCTGTAGTAATGTACAGAAAGCTAAATTTGCAGTCAAGAATTAAAGCAGATATCCAAAACAACTGCCTTTTACAAACTAAAGCACCCTCAATCACTGGCACCCGCAAAAGTTGTTTTGTTTTTTATCCCCCCCCCAAAAAAAAAAATTAACCATCTGCTCATTAGATGTGTTACGAATGGAAGAATCAAAATGGAGCTGGTGTGGCTTGCAGCTTTTTGGCAGATGCTGAGACGTAAGTAGGGTTTAGTAGTACTTTTCAATAATAATAAATGGTATAGACAGGCCTATATCAGAAATAACATCACCATGTGAGAACTATTTACATTCCAACAATGCCTATGCTGCACGCATAGCAAGTTTAATAGCCAGCGAGGAGGCCTCTACCACATGTTGCAGGCATGTTAAATACTGAAAACCGTTTTAAGACGTATTTTGAAATTTCTGTCGTTCACACCAATACAAAACTCAATCCTTTGTGAATTTCAAGTCTATATTCCATGCTTACTGTAACCTAGAATCATAGAACGCTTTGGATTGGAAGGGACCTCTAAAGACTATTTAGTCCAAACATATACAACCAAAAGCAAATGTCTAGTGTAGGTGCTTTGCATCTGCAATGAGGTGTACAATTTTTGGAACAAGCTTGTCTGCCTAAGATAAGGAAGAGGTTTTATAACTGAAAATTTTCATTTCAGTGCCTGACTGGGAAGTGGGCTGAGACTTATATGTACAGTACAGAAATTTGCCATCTGTAATGACTGAGGGGCATGTGGGCAGTGCATTTTGGTGCCTAACATTTTGTGGCTAAACCCTCATTAGGGGCATCTTAAAACTACAGAAAGTGTCAGCTTTCAAGGTCACAGATTCACAGGATGATAGAGGTTGGAAAGGACCTCTGGAGATCGTCTAGTCCACCCCCCCTGCCAAAGCAGGTTCACCTCGAGCAGGTTGCACAGGACTGCATCCGGGTGGGTTTTGAAGATTCCAGTTTTTATGTCACTGAATAGTGGTTGATGCTGAATAACTAGTAGTACTTGGAATGCTGACACTATTCTGAAAGATAAATATGCTAAATAAAACTGACCTTGATTTTGAAATGAACAAAAGCAATTGCTCATAGAGAAGATGATGAATTGAGATTAACTTCTGTTGAGCTGGTACCTACACCATCCACAGATGTCACAGTGATAGTCAACCATATGGTGAAGGAGAATACCTCTTCAAGAACGTGGAGAAAAGTGGATGGACGTAGCTAATAAACGTCAGCTTTGTTAGCCCCCTCTATATTGCTGTATTCATTCCAACAGGGAAATTAATCATGTTGGGCTATGTCTTAGACTAGGGTTCCTGCACAGGGTTCTAATTAAACACATTAGTGCTCCATCTCTGAGATCACAGGATAAAGTTTCTTGAAGCTTTCTATACTCTGTCAGGAGTAACTTGCCATGAAAACAGATACAGAACTGAAATTCAGGAAGACAAAATCCATTCCTCTGACGTGTACTACTTTTTTCCTTGAATTGCTGATACAAGTGAGGAAGGGCCAGAAATATTCAGAACTCCCCGAAGTGCTGTTAAAACAAACCAACCCTGTAATAGGAAGTTCAGGAGTGCAAGGTTGACCTTTAGGATCTCTTCCTTGTTAGGGTGTCTTTTAAATCTGGTATTTCAAAGGTCATTTACTTTATCTGCAAATGGGATTCTCTTTGTATAATGTGTTTGTTTTCCCACCAAAAGTAAAGCAGAAAATACATAATTACTGGAGTATCACATGCGACAATTAATTAATCTGAGGTTTTTCTGGTTGGAGAGGTAGTACAAACAAACATCTATATTTCAATGTGGAAAGCACTACACAGCTATAAATAAATAGCATGTCTTAATCTTTATTAATATAAAGCTAATTATTTAATTTAAACCCCAGTCATCACTGGAAAAAATACTAAACCAATCATCCATTATGTGGCATAATACTAGATGAAAAGGAACTTTGCAAGGTTGATCAGTATGGTCATTAGAAGTGGGCTGACTTGAAATCATGCAAATACCCTCATTTTTCTGTTCTGGAACATTAGACTGATACCTGGAAACACTTTGGTGGCAAGTAAAGGAGTTTTCAACAGAATCACTATATCTAGAAATGCAAGTAGTATCTTGGGAAAAGCGGATTTATGGGCTGCTGTTGCCTCAAGCCAGCGTGCTTGTTAATTTGTGATAGATCTAGCTTCTAGCTTTTGTTGTATTTCTGTGGGTAACCTTTGAGTGACCCTTGACTGATGAGTGAGTTGGCTCTGTTGCACATGAAACTATTTTTGCATGAGAGGAAAACTGATTTTTTTATTTTAAAACCTCAGTCTGTTGCAAGTTTTCTCCACCTTTTGAACTGCTTTAGAGTTGACAATTAAGGCTATTTGAGTGGAATCAGACCTGGAAACTGTGTTTTTTCACCTCTGTTAGAGAAATTATTGCAGGGAAATCTTACAGCCTTGCTTATCTCTCATCATTATTTTGTTACCAGTTGCAGTATCTATCTATCTATCTATCTATCTATCTATCTATCTATCTATCTAAAAATATATATATATATATTTTCTTCTGACTGATTTTTTTGAGATTGATAAAAGGACATGAAACGGAGCCAGTTTTGGTAAGTTCCAGAATTTCTATGGTAGTGGGAGATAGTATGTGTATACAGAGATAGACAACCGTAGATCATTCATCATCCAAAACTGGTATTGGTTTTTAATTGCTAAAAAGTATTAATCTGAGATGTACAGCTAGTAGAACAGTTAGAGGTGGTCCGTGTTGCCTCTGTTGCTGTCCTGGCAACTCAGCGTCCCGCAGGGAGTTGTGAGTCCCTGCGAGTTTCTTCCACTTACCTGAGAGGAAAACAAGAAAATCAGAGTGGCATCTCGTGCCTGAGCATTGAAAACTGCACAAGGTTTTGCATTTACAGCACTCAAGAGCTAGTCATTCAGGCAAGTGAATTCCAGCTTCTTCTTGTCCTTTGGTCTCAAATTAATTTTAGCTTTGCTCAGGTGCTGTTAAAGAATGCTGACTGCTCTTCTCAAAAATTTCTGGCTCTTACCACTTTCCTCAATTACCTAGAGCTGCTGTCTTCCTTTCATGACAGTCTAGGCTATGATGACTATTGACTTCTCTCTGTCGGTCTGAGAGCTCTAGCAGATTTGAAAGTCTGAACTCCTTTTCTTGGTCTAGTGATGGGATTTAACCCCCTTGTTTGACTGAGGTGAAGGCTCGTGCACGGCGTGTTTCTGCTATAGGAAATGAGCCTATGTCTCTATGGTATATGTCTGCCTTTCTTTAAAAGGTTTTGAAATATTCAGTTTTGATTGAACGCAAACATTTTTTCAGAGAACAGAATTATTTTTCTTCTGATTTGTCCTACAAGGTAAAGCCTATTTTCATAAGTGTGCTAGAGAGCTCCCTCGCTGCTGAGACAATGATTAGTAATGAGTATCACACAAGATGTCGTTCTCCAGAGAACAGTGAATCTGTACTGCATCGTGTACTATTATCTATAGTAAAGAAAAATAAATACAGGGTTTTTTGAGAAATACAGATTTTCCAGTTTTCAGGTTGTTAAAGAGTTAAAAACCCACTGTGAAGAAAAGGAAAAAGGCATGTTTTGTTCAAAGGAGTTATGGCCTTGTGCAAAGACAAAATGCTTACGGGCAGGATAAAGTATAAGGAATTTCAGACTGATTTGAAAACTGCTTTCAAGTAGATGGGAAGTACAATGGGTGTGAGTAGGAGAGAAGAGAGCACAACAGATGAAGCATTAAATAAGGTTTTGCAAGGGGAAAACCTTTTGGGTTGGAAGTTGGCCCTTTTTCCCCGTGGGGATTCTGGGGCTCCGTTTTGGTGGTCTGTACAGTAGAGACTGAGCTTTGGCAAGCTGAAGAGTGCATGATGTCATTGGATACATAACATATGCACGGAGAGCTAGTAAATGCTGTTCACACTGCAGTGCACTACCAGATGTGTGTGCTGGAACACACTTTGAGAAATGGAAAAACCATCTTTATAAAGATACTAAAAAATGATGTAAGAATGTCCTGTACTGAGCCTCGTCTCAGGCACAGTATCTGCCGAGTACAAATACACTCTGTGGGGTTTCTCGCTGCCAAACCCCAGGTGTCTGCTCTCAGGAGCAGTGTGGATAGAAGGCCTTATTCAGCATTTTTCTGTTGTTCAGAGATGAGCTCTGAGAAGCTTCTATTTCATCCAGAAAATGTATCTAGAGCTTCTTGGTATGAATTACTTGCAGCACATGAGCATCAAAGGAATCCATTCATTTCAGTTTCCACTTTTCTTTTACTTCCTACTATGAACGGTCACACCATCATGACAACAGAGGCTCCTGGTGCCAACCACTGTTCCCTTTACTGATGCACAGCTCTCTCTACAGATTAACGTGCTTCCAGGTATTATTTGAATCTCTTGCTCAACAGTGCTTCACATCCAATAAAACTAAAGGTGGGTTACATTTTTCTGTACTTCAGGGTGAAAATACAATTTAGTTCTAAATGTTGAGGTCAACTAAGAATATTTGTGTTCAGTACAGTATATGTTACCTGGTCATCGGTATACAGAGAGTTAAATTTAGCTTTGCTTCTCCTTCCTTTTGCACAGGCTCTGAGAGATTAAAGGGAGGGGAGCTGCTGGAAGGCAGCAACAGGAGAACAATTCCTTATCCAAGTGGGACAGCATTTCAAGCTTGAGAGATGTTTTCTGTTTTGTATATTTGTGCTATTTTTTATGTTTACTGATGATTTTTCCTGCTAAAAGGATTATTGCTAACTAATGGTATTGTAATCTTGCTGGTCTGTATTGAAGACTACAAACAAGTCTCCTATAATAGTTACACAGATAAATTGCCACTCTGGAATTTTTGGAACTGTGCTGATTTTGAAAGATCTGTTTCATTCACTCATGATCATTGCCTCAGAGGAATGTGAAATCTGTGAGATTCATATTTTATACTTACTGAGTAGAAATCGTTCTTCTGCTGAGTTTTAAGACTGCGCACCACAAAATGGATCTGCTTCCTTCTGTTTGGGATGCCTAAGCATTTCTGGCATGCAAATAATAACTAGCAGCAGACAAAGGGACTGTGTCAGCAGTATGCATTGGTGCTTCTCGAGCTTGAAAACTAAGGAGGCAAATTATGTTCTGTGCCATTTTAATAAGGAAGAGGACAGTCCTGTGAATATCACTGTGCTTCGATAGACATGGTAAATACTCCCAGACATCAGACTCCGAGGTATAAACTTTTAACAAGTGGCATCAGAAAGGAGTTTTCTTCCTCATATACAAGATAGCTGATTTGAACTGGATAAAGCCTTGGTTTCTGTACATACTAATGCTGAAGTCATATGAGCCTGGAACTGCCAGTCATTAAAACTTCTGTCTAACTGTATGATTATATGAATTAAAAAAAGGAAACAGTATAAGGAATTTTACCATTAACATGCTTGCTTGCTCAAAGCTGTCTCTGGAAAGGAAATATGTCCATGTTTTCCCCCACTGATATGCTCTCTTCAAAAGGAAAAAAAAAAAAATTATTGAGTTAGTCATAGTTTTATAAAAGTCTGAGAGCATAAAGCAGATTTTTTTTTTTTAATGGCCAGACTTATTTTAAAGGTCAGTCTGTAAAATTAGAAAACATAACAAATCATTGATCCCTTCAAGTCTAATGACTGAGCTTTACTTGTAATGGCATGGTTTGAAAAGACCACTTCCAGCTACTGATCTGCATTACAATGTGCTCTATATTATCATGGTGCACACTCAGCGTGATTCGTTTTAGCATAAAGATTAAAAAAAAATATAAGTTTTGGGTTGGTCGGATGTCTGAGGGGATTGGTACTGTATTATATGGATTTAGACTTACAGGCCACTGGTTTGAAACAGTGTAAGCCTGTGAAAAATTGCTAGTTGCATGGTGGAATGGAGGTGCTGGTCTGTTCGGATAGCATTTGCATGAGAGAAACTGCGTCTTTAATTGGCACTGAGCAGTTCTGGCTGATAGTCAAAGCAGAGGTCATACATGAGATGGCTTGTGGAGCCTGGGCAGTGAATTCTGCTATGGATGCATGAAGTAGTCCTTATTCCAAGGATTTTAGACATGTCAGAGATGATGTTAGAGGGAAGCATATAACATTACTCGCTTTTTTTTCTCTCTGCTTTGTGCATGTGCAAAGAGCCCCTGTGATAATCTCACTTTTTTAAATGGCAAAACCTGTGCTGGAGAAAAAGGAAGGTAAAATGAATGCAGGTGACTCTTCAAGAATGAGTTTGTGCTTTTGGGCCTGCTGTGGGATCACCACTTGGAATAGATCACCCCTTGTAATAAATCACCCCTTGTAATAAATCTTTAGTAAGAAAAGAGGCTAATTGCCAAAATAGATTATGGAGTAAACTTCTCTTTACATGATCTTTTAATTGGGTAGTTTATTTTTTTGTTGTTGTTGTTTAAAAAGTATTTAATATTTTATCATCAGTAACCAGTTTTGTAGATGCAGATTGAATATTTTCTGCATTTGGATTCTTGCAAATAGCTCGCCCCTCACCTTTCCTGACAGGCTTGGATGGAAATTGCTGCATGGTTGGCTCCTTCTGTTTCTCCATGTAGAAAAATTTTAGTACCTCTCTAAGCCTTATGTTCTTTCATTGTTGGATGCTTGAACGCGCAAAGTTAAATGAAGCAGCTATGTTGTTCTGTATTTTCAGACTGGAGCCATGGCTGGAGCCAACAGCTGTCCAAGTTATTCTTAAATAGTCTCACAACTTTATGCTGAAAAATGTCACTGCAAGTCAGGTTCTGAATAAGTGTTTTGTGATTCAGTAGTGTGCTGGCCTCTCCATTATCGAACAAAGGTGACTGAGACTTGCCTTGGTCACTGGCAGGTTCTTACTTTGATGAGCTCTTCTAAGCTTACTGTCCAAAGCAGTGAAGCTAAATAAAACTGAATCAGACACTCAGACTTTCTTCATCATGATGGTGAAGTCTACTAAACTACATCTACGTCTATTCATCTCATAGAGATACCCTTTTTTGAAAGAAGAGGCTCTATGAGAGTTGAGGGTGTGCTGCACCCCACCGCATTAGGCATGTCTTCTCACGGTGGACAGATTGTGAAAAGATCTGGGCTGACAGTAGCGTCAATAATGAGGACGATATAAGTTCAGTCTCCATCTGGATATGCTTCTCCAACAACAAGTTGGACAAAATGATTGTGGTAGGTCCCTTCCAACTGTAACTATTCTATTCTAAAGAATCTTAGTGGTAACTCCTCAGAGAGTCCAAATTTTCCCTGCTCCAGTGATTTCAGTGTAGTTTTACAGCACCTCATGGTTGTTTCCCACTTTTAAAATGGTTATCTCTGACAGGGCAATAACAAGTTATTCTTTATATTAACTGTAGCCTAAAGAAAGAACTGCTCTTTGAATATCTTTCTGAAGAAGCTTTATCTGATTTTTTGAGAGCTCGTTGGCTGTGTATCTGTAGACACTTTGTCATTGTACAGAAGTTCAGTTTATTCCTTTCTTCCGTTCTCATAATGCTATAACAGAAAAGGGCTGCTGCATAGCTTCAGCATACGGTGGTTTGGGGAGAAGATGATACTGCATATGGATGAATTGTGTCACATCTCTTATTCATACAGTCCCAACTGAATATGTGAACAGACACAAACGAAATTCCTGTTCCACATTTTACAAGAAAGTTCAGCGGTAGAACTGTCCATCATTGTAAATCAGTAAGAGAAGACTCCTTAGAGAGTTTAAGTGCTGTTTCTGACTGTTACAGGATCTTTTGTTGAATATCTCAGGGCTTAGGAGCTGGTGTAACATACCTACATTTCCACTGTGTGGAAGAGAAATTTTGAATAGACAAACAGATCTTTTACAATACAATAGTTTTATTGTGTAGCCCTTTCAGAGGAAACTAAAAAAGACTTTTAAATGAAACCTTGCATTTCTTTAAATTCAGAAAGTATGTTCTGTGTCCCGAAAAGCAGGACAAATTTAATATGCAGAGTATGTCACAGAACTCTGTAACTTTCTCCTGCCATTTCCTCTTCCAAAGAAACCTGTGAGCTCCATAAAAGCTATTTGTTAAAGCAGTTTGTGTTTTTTCTTTAAGTACTGCAGAGTTCTGATAGATGGACTGTCTTAAGGAAGAATCACCAGCACTTAGCACTTGACTTTGCTTCTTGGGGCTCTTTACAAATGAGACCATTCATCTCACTATGCAGCTAGTTGCATTTCTAAAAGTCCTAATGGCAGTCTCTCTGACACTTTACAGAAGTAAGTGCCTTTTGTTGATGGTCTGTGATCTATTGGGTACCATCTTCTGTGGGACGATCAGGGAAACTGTAATAAACAGGCTGTTTCTAAACATTTTGAATCCTTTGTGGCAGTCATCAAATCTAGCAGTATCTCTCTTTTTTCTTTGTGGTATTAAAGTTAATAAAAAAGTTTTTAAAAAATCATGTAGCATTGACATACTACCCATATAGTTAGCAATTACTGTTTATCCTCTGGGTCATGTGTGCTAAGTATGGTACCTGGTCACTATTTTATTATTTAGGTGCTAAGAGCATGCTTTTACCTACCTGGTTCAACTGTGTTGTGAACACCTCATGAAGCTTGCTCCAAGAGGTTAAGTTGTGTGTATCAGAGAAATACAAAATGGACTAAACTGGATTTTGAAAACTGTGTGTTCTTCGAATGGTCTTGCTGATGTCTTACAAAAGGCGCCAGCACAAAGCACATCTTACTGATCTCACTTGTGAGTTTATTGGAAATATGAGCACTTAAAGTGATCCAGAAAATGTGGTTTATCCAGATAATAGAATGCAGACCTAATCTGTAAATGCATTCCTAGTGTTTTCTGGAGAAGAATTCATGGATCACCTGACATTCTTTTGAATAACTGATTTTCTCTGTGTGCTCATTATTGGGGGTGCTAGTGGTGTGTGGATAGCTCTTTTGCCACCTGCAGCAATGCCTGAAGCAGACACATTCTAGTTATTTTAAAGGTGTGTTTTATTGCTAGGTGCTGCTCTTTGTTAATTTTATGTTTGACTAGAAGTAGCAGAGGTGACCTACTGAGATTTTCTAGCACTTTAAAAAAACTTCCTTGCCAATTTTTTGCTAGTTTTGGCAATATATAAATACCTGAAGGGAGGGTGCAAAGAGGACAGAGCCAGGCTGTTTTCACTGGTGCCCAGGGACAGGACCAGAGGCCATGGACACAAAATGAAACACAGGAGGTTCACTCTGAACATCAGGAAACACTTCTTTTACTGTGAGTGTGACCTAGCACTGGCACAGGTGGCCCAGGGAGGTGGTGGAGTCTCCTTCCTCGGGGACGGTCCAAAGCCACCTGGACGTGGTCCTGGCAGCTGGCTTGGGGTGGCCCTGCTTGAGCAGGGGGTTGGATGAGGTGACTTCCAGAGGTCCCTTCCCACATCAACCGTCCTGGGATTCTGTGGTTTATTGCCGACAGACAAACTGCAGCCTCCAAGGTTCCCACAAAATGATCCAAGCACTAAAGGAAAGTATGCTTTTCTGTTTTAGCCATGTCTGTTTTCATTCTTAAATCTGTATTTTTCAGTAAACGGTAATGGTTTAAGCTGCTGGTGGGTAGAAGGCCGATCTTGCAGAATGGCTGGAGTTGCTTGGCAACGAGTGGGAGCAGGGGTAGAAAGAAAGAAAGAGAGGCTTCTGCATACGTGAGCAACAGCATCCCTTCTGAAATCACTGGCATGTGAAACACAGTTTCCTCAAAGACCTACAGCATTTGGGAACATTTCTTGGGGATGTGAAGGAATATTGTGAATATTGGAACGGAATTGTGGTTGCCTTTGAATTCTTCTACTCAGGAAATGTGGGGAATAAGAACGTAAACTGATAAAAAGTCTCGGAACATCCTTGTAAATGATGGCACGAGGTGAAAAAATCCAAAGGGTCATTGAAAAAACAGTTGTTTGTACTACAGTGAATAGTGACAGACATTTCAATCAGTTTATATTCTCAGGATAAAGATGAGCAAGGAAAAAGATGGAGCAAGATGATCCTGCTGGGATGAATACACAGTCTTTCTTTTTTTCCTTGCTTAGAAAGAATCTAAGTAGTACAACTTCTGTTATTAAATGTTTTCCTTTGATATTAAGTGCTTGGCTGGAATTACAGCAATGACTTAGTGTCACTCCACTTGTTATGGGCATGCACAGGGCCATCCTGGACTAGTTATAATAATTAATTTCCATTCTTAAAGATGTGGAAGGTGTCTGTTGCAAAGTTGGTTCTACCACTAGTAAACAATAAATAGCAGGCCCTGAAAAATAAGGCTCAGTTTTAGTGCTCTGAGGTGGAAGGACATTTCCCCCCCTCAACCTGAAGCTATGTTCCTTTAGACTGCAGGAGGTGACTGAACCTGTCCTTCCAAAGATGCCAGTCCCTCTGGGTGCAAGAGGTGGCTGCACTGTGGCACGTGCAGATCCCCCCATTGTCACCAGCCTTGCCAGAGGGGTGGATCAGTTGCCTGGTTGTGTCTTAGTTACAGGTGTTTTATTTGGCTCTTTGAATTTCTTGAGATAGCAGATGGTTATGGAAGTCAGCAAGTGAAAACTGGGAGGGGACAGATAGCAAAAAGGATACTTTTTGGTAAATCTTTGCCTCCCAAGTATTACTTTGACCCACATCTTGACTGAATTACACTTGTCTCCATAGCAGCAGTAATTGTGCTTCCTATGGAAAGAGGGAGGGGGAAGTCATAATTAGAAGCAGGTCCCAAACATGATGTTTTCTGCTCAGAATCATGTAATGAAAGAACTGAAGCTTCTTAAGGCAATAATAGAGTCACAATAAACAGTTCGAAAGCAAAAACACCTTCCTTGGTAAGATACAGGTAAAATTTAGGATATATTTCCTATCCAGTAAACTACAGAAATACATGTTTTGCCGTAAGACTATCACATAATATTTCATAGGCACAACATTACATTTAAATAATGCTTCTCTTGATGAATACAGTTACTAGCCAGAAAATCTCTATTTGTGACTGAAACTTTCATCCTTAGGCTTCTTGATCTAGAAGTTCCCCATCTCTGTCTTGCAGGGTCCTGTATATAATTCACTTTTTGGTTGCAAATAAAGAAGGATTTGGCCTCCCCATATTGATTTCCACATATTTTAGAATATCAACTTAAGTGTGTGCCCATGAGTAATCAGAGTACCATTTAGTTACTTCTTCCCTGTGTTTGTCTCTGTTTGTCTCTGCTGCAGATGCGTTTGAATGGTTATTCTGTTAATATGTGTGAAGAGTTCTTTCTGGTTCCTCGTGTGAAGACCTGGAAATCATTTATGTGTTCTACATGCATCTTGTTTGTTGAAGTTTTGGATATGGAGTGTACTGGGGGGGGATGGAGTTCATTTTCTTCATATCAGACTGTACCAGTGCTTTGTTTCAGATTTTTGACCAAAACAGTGTTGATAATACTCAAATGTTTTAGCTATTGTGGAACTGTGCTTACGCAGCATCAAGGCCTTCTCTGTGTCTCACTCTGTGACAGTGCTTGTTTCCTTGCGCCTTTTCTATCTTGTATGTGTAGATGGAATAGAACAAAATAGAATAGAATGGACGTAGTACTTAGATGTGCATGCACATATGCTTACAGTCACAGTCGAGGTGCCAACAGAGACTTTCTTGCTCTGCTGTGAAAGGAAAGATGATGAAACGGGGCAGTATGCTGTTTTCTCTCCCCACCGCCCCCCCC
>NW_010302272.1:28172-31947 GCF_000700745.2 Antrostomus carolinensis
CTGCCCCCCACCTTCTTTTGCTTACAAGACATGGAGTAGGGCTCTCATTTGGAATACCAAAGGGTGGCATAGAGAACGATGCAGAGTTTCACTGTTTATTTCCCAGACGGTATGAAATGGATGGATTTTTATCACAAGACTTGGTCCATCAATTAAAAGTGAACTGCCTAATTTTAGGGCAAAATCCCCAAGTGAAGTAGAAAATATAGACATGTATTTGCATGCCCTCCAAAGATGAATGCTTTTTGGTGGGTTTATTTTCCATACAAATTCCTGGCTTACCCATCTCTGCATTGTAGGCAAAGCTTTAGTGGGAATACTTGCTGCCTCTTATGTTTCTGCTTGTCAAGAACCATAGAATCATAGAAAGGTCTGGGTGGAAGGGACCATTGAAGGTCATCTAGTCAACCTCCCTGGTATTAGGCAAATACCACTCCAAGCTAGATTTGCTTTCTGAAGAAAATATTTACAATTGAGTGCCTGGAAGCCAGGGTGATGAATCACAAGGAGAGGGAGAGATGCAATGCAGCATCTCGTGTTCCCTGTGACCAGCATGGAAGACAGATCTGTGCAAGAGTCCATTCCCTAAGTCCTAGCTCAGGTATCAGTACTTGAGAGGGGACTCTGTATCACAAGATTAGCCCTAATCTTGCATTGATCTATTTGATAATTTCATGGCGTCTCGGCCCTCAGATAATTTGGCCTGTGTGACCCCCACCCTCTGTTGCCCCTCCAGCTCCATGAAGCCAGTTACCAGTAATAACTGCTGCAGGATTTTTCTTTATCTTCAGTTCATTTCAGTTCTGCATCTCTTTGAACTAAATTGTGCTACAGCTCTCTAATTAGTGTTAAGTAACCAGTTTTTCTCAGCTGCTTCTCCTGTCAGAAGTGGTATTTTCCAGATAGGTATATCCTCATTTTTCAAAGCCATCTCCTTGGTTTTTCAGCCTGCATTATACCCCTGTGAAAAGAGCTTTTTCTGCTTGACTAAACAAAGTATTTTCTGAAGTGATTTTCAGTCTTTTCAAGAGAGTCAGCTGCTGAGATGTGAACCCCAGGTAACCTAATAATGAAAATAATCCGTGCTACTGCTACATAGCACAGAACAATCAATCTTTATTATCAAGAGAACAGCGCCTAATGCTACAGTCCAGTAGCAAAATGCAACAGGAACAAAAGGCAGATGGACCAGAAGAGCAGCATAATATGCAAAAACTTTGTAGGACCTCGAATTGCTTTCCTAGCCTAGTGTATTCTTGCCCTTTACTGTGCACTTTCACTGATGCACGTACTATGATAATCCTAAGTGACCCCAGCACCCTTAAATTGAGCTTTGAACTTCTCTCTTTCTTATAAGAAAGGAGCGGTAGGTAGATCATGTGCCCAAAGCACCTTTAGTGTGGAGGTTGGAAGTCAATTTTGATCATAGGTTGCACAAGAACTTGCCATAAATTAACATCTAGAGATGAATTTCTTGTAATCTAGAGAAGTGAAATTATTTTCAGCACTCCAGTACACCAATTAACTACACTTCAAGAGAGTTCCCTTCTCCCAGACTATTCTCCCAGAGATTTTTCTGAAATAGTTTCTCACTTTTGTAGTTCACACTTGCTTAGCAGCTGAAGTAGCTCAGGTCAAGTGTGCCGTTTCTAATCTTTAAACAAGTGCAAGGTGCTGTATTTGTGTTCAGTGTGCTAGTTTGAGCAGACAAAGCAATAGACATAGAATAATTATAATGAATTGAAAGCTGCTTTAATAAATTCAGAAATAAAATGATTTGATTTTATTATGCTTCATGAATTTGCCAAGGGACTTGGCTATTAGGAGCTTGATCTACATGCCTCTTGCTGTGTTGGTGTACTGTTAGCTGTTAAAATGTTGGTGTCTTTCAGACAATGAGTTCGCAGGAAAGCATATGTCATGAGGTCAAGTTGTTACTCTAATTCTTTATGTAAAAAAACGGTTAAACCTTAGCCAATTTATCTGCTTGCTAAACTGTAGAATGACACAGTAAACTGAATTGTCATACACTTTGGACAGCCTAACTTTCAGTCTGCTCACCAAGCCATCTCCAACAGGACTTTTTTATACTTGCGGTGTATGTGATTGCTGCTTTTCAGCTATTTCACCTTTAATGAACTGAGAGGCATTTAACTTTGATGGACCAACATTACCTTCCACTTCATATTCTTATTATCACACAACTTGTAAACTGATTCAGACTGAACTTTACAAAGCGCTAGTACTTGAATTTTCTTGGCTTTGCTGATTACTTGAGAAGATGAATTGGTTCGATTCGAAATGGATGTGAGGATTCCGTTCTCATGATGGAGGAGATGGAAGCTGCCAGCATATGAAGATGGTTTCAGCATTTTCTGGCAGTTGTGTTCCTACATACTGAGTAGTTTCCAACCTGGGAACCCCAAAATCGTACTGCATTTTCTTTGATCTTAAAGAATTCAGATAACTCTGACTTTGAAAGAGTGAATAATGTTTACCATTTCCTTAAGATACCAGGCATTCATACTGCCTTTATGATGCATATTTTCTATAGCTTTGAAAATAGTGCCAACATGATTTCTTTTTTCAACAGCAGGAAAAAAAATAGTTAAACTGTAGCAGAAATGCCAATCATTGGAGTAAGAATTAAGATTAAGAGTGAACCAGCTCATTCCCTTTTGTGACAGGTATATACGTACAGCTCCTGCTTTGCTTCATGTTAATTATCTTTACTCAGGAAGAATGTCAAAAACCTCCTGTTGATCATGTCAAAACAACAGATTCTGCAATCTGTGAATGAAAAGTTTCTTTCTGACAGCATCCTGGTAAATGGCATTGTCTGATTCTGAGCACTTATTTTCTTTATTTGAGTACCAACTCTGCCATTTACAGAACTCTTCAGTATTGTCAATGCTAGTTTTGAAATTTATGTAAATCAATGAGTTTCAGAGCACACTAGATTTACTGTTAGTATAATAGAAGGGCATAGCTTGGTGATACGCTGGCTGTGATGAGTGAAACCAGATGGAGTTCCTTTTCTGCACTGCCACACCTGTTCTGCTCTGTCCCTACCACTTTTCAAAGCTTTATTTTTCACTTGCATCTTCTTGGTGATTTCATTTGTAGCATGCTGCCGCAAGTACTGTCAGTAATCCAGGTGAATGTGTGTGAACAGAAAAACAGATCTGCGAGCAGGTGTTTGCGGGCAGTGCAGGACAAGATAGGAACTACTTCAGGTGGCTTCTCCTGTGTTCTGGAAAGGTGTCCTGAGCTTTTTTTATCCAGATAAAATGAAGCTCAATATCGAGCAGTTGTCTGGATTGTTTTACAGGTCCTGTACAACAGCAGGATACTGTAACAGTAGTATATGGCAAAGAGTTTTGCTTTGGGCCCCACTGAATTCTGCCCAGGTGTGGGGATTGGTACGGCTCTTTTGGTTTTTCTTCCACTATAACAATCCAAATGCTTTGGCCACACGGAGGGAAAGTGCATTTCCCTCAATGCGTGCGAGTTTGACATGTTGATTTGCGCCAAAACTATCAGAAGGGCAGGAGCGCGCTGGCCCGCCGGCTGGTCCGACCCGCGCTTGGGCCCTTCACCAGGGGAAGGTGCCCGTGAGCCCGAGGTGCCAAACTGCGGGCCCCACGTGCCGGACATGCTCCCCGGGGCCGGGCGGCCCTGACCCCGCCCGCGGCTCCCGGAAACTCCCGAACTTCCCCCATTTCGCACCCCCGGCCCCGCCCGCGGAGACCCGCGGGGGAGGTGCGGCGGCTGG
>NW_010302273.1:0-5069 GCF_000700745.2 Antrostomus carolinensis
GAGGAGCTGCAGCACTGGCTGGGTCCTCCTCGACACAGCTCATGTCCCACCCCGGCAGCTCTTTGGAGCCCTGGCCCATGGATGTCACACCAGCCTCGTCCATCTAGATCTCTCCAAAAACGTGTACTCCCACAGGTAAGCCCTGGGGTGGTGGGGAGGGCAGTGTGGAACGCAGGTGGGCATCCAGTGCTGGGCAGTAGATGATGCCACGTCCTGCCCATCCTTTTCAGGAGGGTGAAAACCATCTCCTCTGACATCAAGGAGTTTTTCAGCCAAGCCTGTGCCCTCAGGCACGTCTCCTTGGCGGGCACCAAGCTGCCAGCAGATGCTGTAAGGTGAGGTGGGGCTGCGAGTCCACCAAGGGGCATGGATTTACCAAGGAGAATGGATTTGGGGTGAGCCTGGTCCAGGGGGGACCTCGCTCAGGGCTTTCATGTTGAGAGGGCTGCTGGGGAGGATGGGTGGGACTGTGAGAGGCAGAGCTCTGGGAAGGATGTCTTCTCCAGCACCCTGCTCCCACTGCCTGGACCATTGGGGGTGCCCCACAGTGGGTGCTGGTGCCCCCGTTGCTCACACCAATGGGTGGCTTTGGTGGCTTTTCCAGGGCGCTGCTGCAAGGGCTGGCAGACAACAGTCACATCAGTGACCTGAGCCTGGATCTTAGCAACTGTGAGGTGAGGGACCAGCACCCATGGGTGCCACCAGTCCCATTGCAGCAGTCAAGGGGCAGAGGGGGGCTTTCACTCCCTGTATGGGAAGGTCCATGCCCTGTCCGCCGTGGGGCTGGGGTGACCTTCCCGATGGCAGGATCTCGTTTGCAGGGCTCAGCGTCTCCCCTTGCACTGATGTCTTGCTGTTTCTTCCAAGCTGAGATCAGCGGGGGCCCAAGTCATCCAGGATCTCATCCCTGATGCCAGCTCCATCAGCAACCTGGACTTGTCTGACAATGGTAGGTTGCTTTTTCCCCGGCCAGAAGATCTCCTCCATCTGCAGGTCCAGTCACCACATGTTGTTTGGCAGAGGCCAGCTCAGCCTCAGCATCTCATGAGCCTGTAGGACTTTCCATGGAGATGGGTAGGGCCCCGCCAGGTTGTCTGCACCCTTCCACCCATCAGAGGTCTGTTTGGCCAAGGTCAGCTCAGCCCCAGAGGAGTCCCCATGGAGATGGGTAGGGCCCTGCCAGGTTGTCTGCACCCTTGCACCCATCAGGTCTCTTTGGCTAATGCTAGCTCAGCCTCAGCATCTCATGAGCCTGTAGGACTTTCCATGGAGATGGGTAGGGCCCCGCCAGGTTGTCTGCACCCTTCCACCCATCAGAGGTCTGTTTGGCCAAGGTCAGCTCAGCCCCAGCATCTCATGAGCTTGTAGGAGTCCCCAGGGAGATGGGTATGGTCTGCTGCTCTTGCCTGCCCCTTGGACCATGCTGCCTAATGGAACGTTAAACTGCACTTGTCACCTGTGAAAGTCCTTCAGCAGCAGCAGGAGCTGCAGCGTTACAGGCTGTGTCTCATGGGGGTGAAGGCACCCAACGGCCAGCAGTGAATTCCTGCCTGAGAAGTTACCACCTCATCAGGCTTTACAGCTTTTTCCCCTCAAAACCAACCACCCCTCCACCTTCCCCAAGGTGGACAGCCCTTTCACATGCTCTTCTTGCTCCACTGATGTCCTTCTCAGCGTGCCAGACCTCTTCCATCACCTTCTAGTGCTGTATCCGATGGTGGGCAGCAGTGGTGGCCCTTGTATCTCCTCTAATTCAGAGAGAAAGCATCTCCAGCACAGGACATGGGGCCATTTCTCTGTCCCCTCCTGCCTCAGTACCTGCCAAAAGTTCTTGTTTCACATTTTTCTTGGTACGAGCCTCTCCAGCTGGCTGAATGTGAGGTGGTCTCGTGTTGCTCGCTCAGGGTTTGAAGCACTGAAGAGGTCTCCCTGAGCTGAGACACTTCCCACCTCTCTGCAGGAGTTTGCAGCCTCTGCTGCTAAACTTGTCCTGCCGTGGCCTCCAAAGCCATGGCTGAGCAACCCTTATTATCACAAACATCACTTCTGCCAGATCTTCATTTCACCTGAAAGACCCCAAACCTTAGATCAGCCTTGCCAAGATCTCACAGCAGACCATGCAACACCTCAACAGCCAGATGGCTCTTGGAAAGCTGACGCGGTTTGAAGTCATTCAAAAACCTGTTCAGGCCGAAGCTCCAAATTCTCACTCTCTTACCCACAATCTCTTCACCAAAATGTGCTTCTATTTTCCACTTTCCCAGTAGAGCAGCTCCGTGCAGGAGGGATGGGCCTGCAGGTGGGTCTTGGTGCCTCTTGCTCTTGGCTGGCAGAGCGGTTGGGTGAGGAGGTCCCTGCCCTGTGGGAAGGATGTCACCTTGCCCAGTTCCCCTGGGTGGGGATGCTGCAGCCGTGAGGAGGGGAGTGCAGGCAGCTGCCTGCAGGCTGTGAGAACTCTCCTCCCATGTTGTCCAGGGTGGTGTTGGGGTGATGGGGGCACATCCCTGTGGGACAGCAGAAACCCAGCACCATCTCTAGCTCTGTAAGTGCTCCCCGTGGCTCAGCACAGCCAGGTACCCCACAGAGCAGGAGTCCCCAGAGACCCTGGTCACTCCTCAGCTCTGCACAGGTCTTTGGTCTCCTTGAGGGAGCTGTGAAAAGGAGGAAGACGAGGAAGACGCTCAGGAGTTGCCCTGGGTATCTCTCTACCATCCCATGGTGGCAGCTTGGTGGCTCTGCAGGTCTCCCCTGGGGGACCACCTGGCCACCTTGATGCCACCTCTGTGGTCTCTACTGCTTAGAGCATCCTGGTGGGTGTCTTCCATCTCTTGCAGGCTTTGACCCTGACATGGTGACGCTGGTGCTCTCCATTGGCAGAAGCAAGTCCATCAGGCACGTCTCTCTAGGGAAAAACTTCAACATCAAATCCAAGTGAGTGCAAAGTCACAGCACCTGGGCCAGGAGTCGTCCTGGCACCGTGCACCCAGCTCGCCCCACTCTCCCCAGCCAAGCCCATGGGCTGGTTGGTGTTGCCAGGGGTTGCCCACCCACCCTGCCTGCTCCAACCCAACGGGGAGCCTGGGGCTATGGGGGGACCATCACCCTCTCCTGGAGGATGGAGCTCTGCCAGCCCTGGGGGACACATGAGGGGTGTGTGGGTGACCCCCCTCACCTCTCCCACAGGGAAGGGCTGGTGGACGTCCTGCACCGCATTGTCCAGCTCACCCAGGAGGATGACTGCGTAAGTCACGCTTGCCCTCAGCCTCCCCCCAACCATTCCATACGTGCTCTCAGTCACCCTTCACCACCACCACCACGTAGTCTTCATGCCACGGAGCCATCCAGATCCCACCCAGCACAGGCTGGGACCCAACCTCCCTCCCTCCCACTGCCGCTCAACTCCTTCTGCTCTTATTTTCCTCCATGGGAAGCAGATGCTCAGACAGAGAAGCGAGAGCTCTTCCCCTTCATCTGGGGAAGCGGGAGCCTGTGTCTGGCTAAAGGCACGGAGGAGACACTTGGTGTAACCTGGCTGCAGCCCAGCTTTCCAGAAAAACCTCCTCGTGTCCTGCCAAGTGTCTGAGCTAAATCCAGGGTGTTGCCTAAGCACCCGCTGCCCTCCTTTTTGGGGTTTCAGCATGACTTGGGCTCTCTGAAGCCAGCACCAGGCAGCCACCAGCCAAGTGGCTTCCTCTGCAGTGGTGACACACGTCCTGAGATGTGTCCTGGCCACCTTTCCATCTCCTTGTCCCCTTTCCAGCCTCTCCAGTCCTTGTCCGTGGCTGAATCGCGCCTCAAGCTTGGAACCAATGTCTTGCTGAGTGCCCTGGGCAGCAACACCAGCCTCGTCGCTCTGGACATCAGTGGCAACGCCATGGGTGACACGGGGGCCAAGATGCTGGCCAAGGCTCTGCAGATCAACACGAAGCTCAGGTAGCAGCAGCCCATGTCACCCTGTGGGTGCCCATCCCACCTTGTACCAGGTGGCCCTGATATGGCGGTCCTGGTTGTGATGCTGATGCCTTCAGAGGAGGCTTATCAGGGCTTGTGGTGGCCATGGATGCATCCCTGGACCATTCCTGGAGCACAGTCTGATGACTGTGTCCTCCCTGCACTTCAGGCCATCTGGGCACCCACGTACTTTACAGCTCCTTGCAAAGTCCAAGTTTAGGTTTTTGAATCATGAGGTCCAGATTTTTAACCCCATTTCTAAGCTTTCTGGTGCCTGGGGGTCAGCCTTGGGCTCACCCTTCCCATGGGCACCCACCTTTGTGCAGGCAGGACTCACTCCTTCCCTTCTCTTTGCAGAACTGTGGTTTGGGACAGGAACAACACAACCGCCCATGGGCTCCTGGAGGTGGCTCAAGCTTTGGAGAGGTAAGGATGGAGTAGCTTGGTCCTCCTGGATTGCTACCACCTCTAACATCCGGATGTCACCATCTCTGGGGCCTCTTGGCCCCTCGAAGCAGCAAGGGCATCACACAGGTCCCAAGTGAGTTCATAGAATCCCAGACTGGTTTGAATTGGACAGGACCTGGAGATGAGATGTGAGGAAGAAATTCTTTGGTGTGAGGGTGGTGAGACAGTGTCCCAGGTTGGCCAGAGAAGCTGTGGCTGCTCCTCCCTGGAAGTGTTTGTGGCCAGGTTGGATGAGGCTTTGAGCAACCTGGTCTAGTGGAAGGTGTCCCTGCTGCTGGCAGGGGGGTTAGGACTGGATGAGCTTTAAGGTCCCTTCCCACCCAATTCAGTCTGGGGTTCTGTGAGAGACTGGGCGGGTGGTCACTGCTGCTCCATTGGGTTTTGCTGCTGGCCAGAGTCTGGCCATCTCTATCTCCAGGGCTGGACCTTGGGGCAGTGTCCAGGCTGCTGTTGGGTGGGCTCTGGACCAACGTTCCAGACCCCGTGGGGCAGAGGGGTCCCTCAGCACCCGCTCAGCCCCGCGCTGCCTCGCAGGAACTTCACCCTCAAGTCGATGCCGCTGCCGGTGAGCGACGGGGCGCAGGCTTACCGCAGCAACCCTGAGAGAACGGAGAAGGCCGTGCACAGGGTGAGGGGACACGGGCTGGGGG
>NW_010302273.1:5153-6866 GCF_000700745.2 Antrostomus carolinensis
CTGCCCACCCAGACCTTCCGTCTGCAGCAGGGCATCCTCACCACCTCTTCCGAACAGGTTTGCCTCCCTAATTGCTTCGTGGAGTTGTCTTCTCCTGTCCCAAACAATCCTGGCTAGCTGGTGTGAGCTCTTGCAAGCAGCAGCCACCCCTTTTGCACCATTCCTGAGTGGAGAGCAGAGCAGTCTGGAGGGATGAGAGCAGGGTCAAGCAGAAAGGATGTCTCCAAGGAACCCTCCTGGTTGCACCCATGTGTTTCATGCTTGAGCAGCGTTGGGATGTCTTGCTGCTGCGCTGCCCCATGCAGTGGGTTCCTGGCTCCCTGTGCACGTTCCCAAGCAAATCCCCACCGTGTGACATTCCCAGTTATCAGCCAGGGATGTTTGGGGGGGTGTAACCTGCCTGTCCCCCCGACTTGCCCCATCACACCCTGCTCCGGGAAAGTCACGGCAAGGAGGGGAACTGGCAGTGCCACTGGGGCGTCGGCGCGTGACACAGCCTCTCTGCGCTCCAGATGGTGAATGAGATCTGCCTGAGCGTGCAGAAGCACGTCGAGATCCTCAGCACCTGCCTGGGCAGGGAGGTGGAGGCGGACATCCTCTGCGCCGAGGAGGCCATCAGGAATTCCAACCTCTCCGTCAGCGTGAGTCCACCACGCGGGGAAACCTCCCGGCTTCGATTCAGGATTGACGTGGGTTATTGATTAGTTAATGACATAATTAAGCAGCCATTGGGGAACACCAGAACCATCAATGCAACAGAGGAACATCACCGAGCTCTTGCTAAGTGTTAACGAATGGCTACGAGTTTCTGCATCCCCTTCTCGAGCAAGTCCCACAATGTTCTTGATCCCCCTCCACACACATTCACACCCCCGGGAACTGGGGGAGCACCCCCAGCTCCTGCACCCCTCCTTGGGGGTGGTGGGTGCTCCAGCTTTGGGCACACCCTGCAGTCCACGGGTGCCCACACCACTGAGAAACACACCCCACATCCCCAGGTTGTCCCTCCCTGGGTCACCCTCATCCCACCCCAGCTGGACACAGCCCAGGGATGAGGATGCTCCATCAGCCCGTGATGAAGGCCACCAAGTTGGCTGGGCAGCTCCTGGTGTTGTCAGCCCTGGTTCGATCCTCCTGGTCCCACTTCTCTCTCCCCATTGCACCTTTTCCTCCTCTTCTCCTCTTCAAGCCACCTCATTTTACTTCTTCCCAACTCTCTTGGCACCCGCCCTGGGTACTTAATCCAGTGGAAATAGGATCTAAGAGGATGGTGCTGGTGGTGGAAAGGTGGTGAAAGGGGTGGGAAAGGATGTCCCCTGATGTGGACAGCAGCGTGACTGGGCGCAGGGGAGGAAGGAGGGTCAGTGGGTGGTGGGGAGCAGATGAGGGTCCAGCTGAGGGGACACAGGGACAACAAGGGGCCAGGATGCCCAACCTTGGCCCAGCAAAGCCAGAAGGTTGCCGGGTCTTCCCAGGTGATGCTCTTCCACGGGGAAGCCACGGATGCAGGCTGAGCATGGAAGGATGGAAAGCAAGGATGAGGTGCCGTGGGATGATCCATGCCGTCTCTCTTCCCATGGCAGATCCTGCCCCTCTTGTACGAAGCAGGAAACACCCCGTACCAGAACAGCAAGCTGCAGCACAAGCTGGAGTGTCTCACAGAGGAAGCGTCGCAGATCTGTGGACGAGAGATCCAGGTGGGCACTCACGGGG
>NW_010302273.1:7102-8750 GCF_000700745.2 Antrostomus carolinensis
CACCAAACAATTTCTTCCTCACATCTCAGCTCCATCTCCCCTCTGACACTTTCAAGCCATCACCCCTTGTTCTGTCACTCCCTGCCCTTGGCCAAAGTCCCTCCCCAGCCTTCCTGGAGCCCCTTCAGGTACTGGGAGGCCACTAGAAGGTCTCCCCGGAGCCTTCTCTTCTCCAGGCTGAACAGCCCCAACTCTCTCAGCCTGTCCTCACAGCAGAGCTGCTCCAGCCCTCGCATCATCCTCGTGGCTTCTTCTGGACTCACTCCATTAGCTCCATGTCCTTCTTGTGTTGTTGGCCCCAGAACTGGAGGCAGTGAATCCGCATGAATCCTGATAGAAAAGACACTAAAACCTTCCTTTTCCCCCCCAAACTTCAGACGATCATGCAGGCAGCGCTGGACACGGCGCACAGCCTCTGCCCGGCCGTGGTGCAGAAGAGCGGGCTCAGGGACCAACTGGTCAATGCCATGTCAGAGCGGATCTACCTCCAGGACCACCTCAACCTCAGCGCCGTCCTGGACCAGATGGTCACCGATGTCTTCAGCAAGCTGAAGTGGGTCCCGTACCTTTCTTCCTTCTCATTCAGTAGCCAGCTGTCACCCATTGGGACAGATGGGAATTTGGGGGGGTCCCTACCCACTGCTCCCCTCCCTATGCGGTGCTTGTGTGCTGGATCCTGCTGCTGTGTTCTCCCAGCTGGTGGCTTTGCTTCCCACTCAGATCCAGTTTGGCTGTGTCCCTGGGGAGCTGGGAGGTCCCATGGGGTGATGTTCCTGCAGGCACATCCCCGTGGGTGGCAGAGGAGAGATCTGAGCCTCAGTGGAGGGGATGTGCATGGCATCCTCCACCTCAGCTCCTATTCCAGCTCCAGCGGGAAGCACCCAGTGAGCTGAAGCCCAGGGCACGTCCTGGGTGCTCCTCAGGGTACCACGGCCAAGATCCATCTCCCCAGCAAGGCTCTCCCTGTGGGGGCTGAGCCCATAGTGGGCAGGGGCTGTGGGTGCTGGCCCTGACCCCCCTCTCTCTGCTCCCAGTGAAATCAAGCTGTCTGTCACAGCCGCCGTGGCTGACTGCATCGTGGATGCTGTACTGGGAGACCTGACCATCGCCCAGTGCAAACTGGTGAGTGCTGGGAGCTGCCAGCCCATGTGGGATGGGGATGTGGGACTGGGATGCAGGGATGGGGCTCTGGGTACCCCGGCATTGATGACCTCAGGTTTGCTGTCGGAGGAGCGGGGCAATTTCCACCCAGGCTGGTTTTCCTCCTGGATAATCTGGTCACAGCACCATTAACGTGCTGAGCGCAGTCTGGGAGCTGCTGGGTGGTGGGTGCTGGGGTGAGGCCGGGCACCGGCCGCTCGTGCGCTGGGGCAGCTGCGGCGGGGCCGGCAGCCGGCTGATCGGGTCTAAATCCGCTCGCAAATCCCGGCCGCGGGAAGGGAGCGTAGCAGCATGGAGCATGCGGGGCAGCCGGCAGCGCTTTGGCCCCCGGGATGATTTAAGTTCTTCCTAATGGTTTTAGGCAGAGAACCTCCCCAAGCAGGGGCTCGACCTCCTGCCGCTGCTGCCGGAGTTGGCCGAGGATGATGCCACCACGCTGGCAAAGGGCAGGAATCCTCCAGACCTCGCTGCGGAGGAGGTAGGATCC
>NW_010302274.1:374-12728 GCF_000700745.2 Antrostomus carolinensis
AGGAATGTAAATCAAAGACATTCTCTAATATTTAATTGTCCCTGTAGCCGTAGCAGATTCCTCCTCTTACATTAATGAAGTACAAGGTTTCGTTACACGTTTGTAATTGCAGTATTTAAATTTGTCATTTCACATCTAGAAGAAGCTGAAAACTCCCCTAAAACAATGGGTCTGAGCCGGCACCATGACACAGAGACAGGGTCCGGTCTGGGGTACAAGGACATCAGGAGACAGCGGGGCAGAGCCCTGGGGAAACCTCAGCTTTGGGACATTAATGAAGTACAAGGTTTCGTTACACGTTTGTAATTGCAGTATTTAAATTTGTCATTTCACATCTAGAAGAAGCTGAAAACTCCCCTAAAACAATGGGTCTGAGCCGGCACCATGACACAGAGACAGGGTCCGGTCTGGGGTACAAGGACATCAGGAGACAGCGGGGCAGAGCCCTGGGGAAACCTCAGCTTTGGGAAGTGGGAATGGCCATGCTGCGTCTGGCTGGGAAGGAAAGAGCAGACGGGAAGCAAGGGCTGGAGTCAAGCAAGGCAAGCTTCAAAATAAATCAGTTCAGAGAAGACACCACACGCTGCAGGCTCTCATCAGAGGGCACTGCACTTACCCCATGAAGAGCATCTTGTGTGGGAGGATCTCAGCAGCCTCAAAAGCTACTGAAGGACCAGCCTCTTGTGTGTGGAGACTGAGATGGGACCCTGCTGTCCAACAGCAGAACTCACCAGCACTGGTCCTGCACCTAGAGCAGCCCCTGACCAGGCTGGAAACTCAGCTCATTTCTAGAGGCTGGCACTAGGTGGGCATGATCCTGGCAAGTCCTCAGGGGTGGGACAGGCTGTGCTGGGTTGAAATTAGAAGAAGCAGTAAAAATGGCACAAGTGAGAAGGAGCAGCAGTCCCATTGAATACTGCACCACTTCTGCTCCACTGATTTCTCCTGGGGTACAGAGACTCCAACAGACAGGAGGCTGGTGGTTGGTTTCTGTCAGCTCCAGGCTCGACATCCAAGCCACAGACCAGTCAGTGCAGTGGGGCTGCCAGGACCAAACACAATCCTGGCTGTCAAGTCCCTTCTGGGCTTTTGCCCAGCTTGAGGGCCATCTTCCACCCCTCCCGGCACAGCTTTAACCAGGACCACCACCCTGGGAACAGACAAAGAACAAAAGCTGCTCCTCTGAACATGCCAACACACACACACACAAATTCAATGAAATCAGCAGAATTGTTTCTAGCTGAGATATTTTATGGTTTCATCTGAACACCAGACAAAATGATGCCAGGACAGAAAGCTCAGAACAATCGGTGTTTTTCCTGTTCTCTCTGCAGGCTTACGGAGAAAAGAAATTGTTGTAAACAGGAAAGTTCTGTTGCTTTCTACCCCGCTCAGTTAGGGGTGCTTCTCAGCAGTGGGCTACCAGTGCTGTGGTGTCTCGTGTTTGACCTTGATACCAAAAGCAGGTGTTCAACTGTGACCCTTGTACCAAGGTGACCTCCTCGCTTTCTCCTATCCCAAAGCCTTGAAGTGTAAACTCAAGATGTTCCATCCGCAGAGGAGGATGTGGGTTCCCATCACTGGCAAAGGACACAGAGACAGCAGAGAGCTGAGAAAAGGTCCAAGAGCATCTCCTGGGAGCGGCAGGACTCCAGGTGTGAGAGCAGGAAGCAGAGGAGCAGCAAGGAAGCCAAACCCAAACTGGGTTCAGGTCTGACTTACAGGAAGCTTTATATAAAGGCTCCATAGTGACATTATTTCCAGACCAAACGCAGAAACTTCACGCCGCGGAGCAGGAAGGCCCCTACTACTCACCATAATGAAGACAAGAAAGCATAGCTGACCAAAGGCAACGCCAGTGCAGTCAAACGAAGCTGCAGTTTCACCAAACACTGCCAAGAGCTGATCTCCCTGCCCTTAAGAGTTGCATAGGCAGCTCCCACCCAGCCAAGAGCCAACACACACCACGTACCTCAGAGCAGGAGGGGACAAGCTCAGGAGCAGCTCAGGGTGATGACCACCTGCTCCATGCCAGGGCTGTGCCAAAGGAACCCACCATGTCCACCAGCAGCTCCTCCAGCATTTGGGTGCTCAGAGGATGCAGGAGCCTCTGCACCCTCAACACCCCACTCCTGCTGCAGCTCGGCCACCCCTGCTCCACGGGCAGTAACGCAACCTGCCCTGCCTTGGTGAAGAGATGCTCCAAGTTGAGTACAAATTAACTCCAAATCTACCAGGTTCTTCCTGAATTGAGTGATGTACAATGATAAAGCCAGTTCAGAGCCAATCTAGAGCATTCAAAGTGTAAAGGGCAGAATTTAGTTCCTCCTGACCCAGCGACAATTCAAACACATTTTGCACATCAGCCTTCAAGTTTATTAAGAGCAAACTCAGCTCAGCTTCAGGTGCATGTGCATTTTTTTCATCACTTTCTCTTTCTTGTTTAACAATCTCCTCCTCTACCTTTCCCTAATCAAACAGGTAATCCAGCACTACCTGCTAAAAGATGGTGAAGCTGAAAGAAAAAAGGCAATCTAATTTCTTTTGTTAAATCACATTATTCATCTTAACTGTTTGTAATGCCCCGTTAATACAGGCAGCAATGAGATTTCCTCATGTCTCTCATCCATGTGCTGTTGGCCTTTATTCCTACTATTACGAATTTGCCAATAGTCCCTATTAATTCATACGTGACGGTCAGCCAGAAGGTCATGTATCTTCCCCTCATGCACAAGATCAGTTCTTCCCAAACTTACACTCTCTGCATCACTCTGAGTCATTTTCATCCTCGGGGGTTTCTTTTCTGTTGAAGTTGACATTTGCTCTAAACCTGATTGCTCTTCCAAACAGTACTCAACAAAATCAGGTGGGCTTTGTTGTTATTTCATCTTAATCTAATAAAAGCTAGTAACTTCATTCTCTCTGCTAAAACATGGTTAATTTTATGCTGGAGCCTTTTTAACATCTTTCTGAAGCATTCAAAAAAAGTATTGCAGTAAAATCAGTGCATTTGGTAATTGCTTGGGAGGAAAAAAAAAATATCATTTTGGTTCTCAAAAGTTACATTCACTTCAGAAATGAAATACTTTTGGGCTGATTGCTTCCCTCCTACAGTCCTTAGTATGACTCACTACAGCCCAAAGTAGGTGCCCTCAATTCTGTCTTCACAAAGTGGGTATCATTTTCACCTGGTTATATTCCCTTTGCAGTACTTTTTCCCTTCCGGCACCTGAAATTGCCACTGGATTTGAACACATTCTAGTCCTGCATTAAACAACATGCCCAGCTTGGGTCACAGGTGGCTGCTCTTCCTCATCTCTTTCCTTGAGGAAGACACATGCAGGCAGCAGACAGTTGTGTTTTGGTAGGGCTGTGCACTGTTCTTGAGTGCATACTGCTGGATGCTGGTGTTATAGGAGATGCTGGAAGAAGCACAGCAAGGAAGAAGGGGAGAGGGAGGTGGGTGCTCACCTGTAGGTCCTGGGGGTTTGTCAGTCTCCCCCAGTCCTTGGGGAGCACCTGCTCTCCCCCTCACAGCCCCCACACCTCAGCAGCTCACAGGGGAGTTCTGTCACAGACTTCACGAGAGCTCAGGTTCCATTTCACAGGCTGAACGAGTGCCAGCCTCGGCACATTTGGGGCCTGCATCCCTTTTCTCAGTAGTCCCAATTCTCTGATGGTAAGCAAGAAGAAGAAAAAAGGCAAATGGGAAAAGCAAAAAGCAAAATCCATTAGCTTGAGACTTATTCAAAATAGGTCTGGCCAAAGCAGAGAGAACCCCGAAAGCCAGAGTTACTACTGGCAAGTATTAGCAAGAGCCTGCGAGAGCTTTAATGTTCAGAGAGACGAGACATTTCATACATACTCTGCGTTGTATAATGAGGTGTGACAATACGCTGCAGGCAAGGAGAAGTTTGGAGATGGTTGGATTCCACATCGGCTCCTTCCCACAGTGACAACATCTATTCCCAAACTCAGGAGTTTTGACATGAAGTTTTGCGCCATGAGCTCTGCCCCAAAGGGACCATGTGTCACTACACTGAAGAGCTCTTCACAATCCTACAACTTGCACTGAAACTGGGGAGACTCCTTACGGGTGGTGATATCTAACTAACGATGGGTGTCTGGGGCACACCTTGCCCCAGTGCACACAAGACAGCAGAGAAGGTGGCAGCAACGTGGCTGCGTTACCTAAGACAGGAGCAGAAGTTCCTCCCTGTAATGACAGGGGAAAGGGCAGCCTCCTCTCTCCTCTTTAACGTGCTCCTGGAACATCTCCTCAGCCACTACTGTTTATGTGGTTAAAAATAAGCAAACAGATTGTGGAGTGTTTCTACAGGTCCCTCAAACAGGAAAGTACCTCCTGCCTGAGTACACTCATCTCACTTTCATCTTATATACACAAAGCATTTCTCTGAAAACCATATTCAACCTTTTTTATTTTTTTTGCAAAAAACACCTTAGAAACACTGTGCATCTTCAGAAAGCCACATTTAATTGCAGCAGTACAACAGGACAGGCCTGGATTCAATTCCATTTGGACCTATGGAATGAGTGGGAGGAGGCCAAGATCCCCAAGATCCCTCCCATATTTGCCTGACAAATTAAACCACTCCTCAGTTGTTTTGGCAGGTCACCCTGACCCCCAGCTGAGGCACTCAAGCAGGTTTTGCAGCCAATGACTGGAAGGTCCCAGCTTATGTTGGAATCTGCTGGTTGCCAGGTTTTCTCTGCTTTTTCTTCTTCTTGACCTTGGATACACCAGTGTCCATCCCACTGGAATATTCAGATCGCAAGATCTCAGCGAGGCGATGTTTGCTGTGGGTCTTCTTGAGAAGGTCAGACCTAGGCAGAGGGAAGAGAAGAGGAATTAGATTTCCTTCTCTTGGAAATGCTGCTAGGTGGGTTACTTATTTCACAGCTGTGGAAAGTGACACTTGCGCATTAGCAGAAGAACAGCTTCCTTTTCTTGAGGCTTGATTTGAAATTCTGTCTCATGCAAAATTAGATATTGTTGTGACAGGTTTTCACAAAGGTGGCAAAATATCATGCCGTTTTTAAAAGCAAGCCTTTGTTCTGTACAAATGCTCTTGCAGGGGCGGCGGGGAGAAGCAGGGAAGGTTGTGCGCTGAAGGCTGATGAATTAGGTGACACAGCGGTTTGAAAATTATAATAATAATTAAAAAAACCCCAACTTAACAGCCTTAAGACATTGAACAATAGAAACATTTTATAAACAGAGCTTAAACCCAGAGCTTGAAAGCACAAAAAACCCAAACCAACAAGCAAAAAAACCCCAAAAGTCAGGAGTTTAAACCCAACACACTCTCTTCTTGCAGTGTCCTGCAGACATCACATGCACCTTACAGCCTCTCTCTCCAGAGACCGGCTTTTGCAAAGGTAGCTGCATTCTGCCCAGCCACTAAACTCCAACATGGATTTCCCTGTAGCCCTAAACTGCCAGCTATAAATAAAAAAACCCACTCAGCATTCTTCCACCACAAGTTCTGCCACTGTCCTGCTCTATGACCTTGGGCAAATCTCATCCTCATTGCTGCTATCACCCTCGCTTAGCTGTTTAAACCGCAATCTCTTCGGTGCAGGACCCGTTGTTCCCTACCATGTTCCCACGGTCCTGGGCACAACGGGATACTCACAGCTCTTGCTGTCTGCACGTGCCACTCTCCTCTTTATGATAAAGACCAGTAACAGATCTCAAAGATTTCCAGAGAAGCGAACAGAAAATCATCTGTCCCTCTAAATCCAACGAGGGAATTGAGCAGAAGCCCCACATCCATGCCAGCATCGATTTATGACAACACATGGACCTCAGCAGTCCTAAAGTTTGATGCCTTATAGCACTGCTTCCCATAGTTCCTTCAGGTGTCCAGAATCGTGCTGGGGATCACAGGAGAAGGAAGCATTTTTGGCTGCAGCAAACAGATCAACCCATTCAATGGGCCAAACACACAAAGAAGGGAAGGGAAGCTGTCTGCAGTATTTGCTTGCCCCCTTTCCACAGCTTGTTTTCCAACCCTGTGTAGGTTTTTATGGCAGTAGTGGGTTTGGAAGGATGGATCTGAATGATAAGAAGGATGGTGTAATGATTACCACTGAAAGATGGTTTTCCTTAGAAGGGAAAGCTTGGAAGACACAGGAGAGAAGACTGTTGTCTTCAGTGTAGTCTCTCCACACTCACACTAATTAAACGTTCAAACTCTGTGTCGGCAGAAGGGCTGGAGACTGGACATACCAGAGAAATAATACGCACAACCACCACCTGGTTTGAACCCACAGAAACTAAGGGAAAAAGACAGAATCAACTCAGAAGTGACTGTACAGATAACAAAGCAAACACACTGTTGGTAAAGCTGTACCTGCAGTACCTCCATAGCAGATGTTCCTCAGCCAACTGCCTTCATGAACGCACAAGCCACTGCAGCACGGAGGGATGCTCGTGGGTGCACACACAGCACCAGGCCAAGGTGTGCCCTCAAGCAGCCCAGTTCTGCAGCAAAAACTTTATAGTGCAGCTGTATCCTCTGCTCAGCCCTCTCCATCACCTGAAACCAGTTTCTGTCTGACACTTTCATCGTGGCTCCAAGCATTTACTACAGTAATTTGAGGGTTACCAAGCAACAGATCAGTTTACTTAACAACAGGGAACTATCTGCTGCAAAAGGACAAGTAAACCACCAGTAGCTGCCAGGCTGAGTTTCAGCTCAGCAGGGAGGTTGTCCAACACTTTATTATCAATCAGGTGAAATCATTGCCCAATTAGTAAATCAATACCCCCCACTGTGGTGATCAGCTGTACACAGAAAAGCAAGGATGCAGGGAAAAGGGAGGTTTCTCCCTCTAACCAGAGCCACAAAAATCAATGGAGCTGTGCTGTGGAACCTGGGTTGATCACAAAGAAAAGAAGCTGTCAAGGCCCTGTTTAACCACAAGATGGAAGAGCCACAGGCAACAGTCTGCAGAGACAGCATATCAGGAAAAGTCTATCAGGTTAGGATCCCTGGCCGGATTCTGATTCCTGTTGTAAACCTGTAAATTTCCCCCTCTGCTCAACTGGTGAAAGTCTCTAGGGCTCTGCCAGAGCAGTCAAGCTAAGACTGGCAAGGAAAGGCGCCCTGTGGTTATGAGAGAAAGCCCAGGAGAACAGAGCAAGACCTTGATACTCACCCTCTGAGCATCCTTGGGCAAAGTATTTAATCTCTTTGGCCTTCGTGTCCATTCTCCCACCTCTTAACCCAGGATGACTGCATTTTCCCTGTTGCCGAAGGCTGGTGTGATGTTAATTTAAGAGAGCTGTGTGGCGATACTGTGGCAAAGAGCTTCACAGAAAGGCTGTAAATGTAAGATGCATCTGCAACACAGACAGAACCCATGTTCCCATCACTGGAAAAACACATGGATTGTCAGCATCTCTTTCTGTGATCTCACGTCTACATATCACGCTGTATTAAGTCCTAATGAGAACACATCATGTTGATAATGGGCAGAGAAATCCCCAGCCCTTTAAATTCCTGCTTGGAAACACAACAGTCGGTCTTTACTCGGGGAACTACAAAACAGTGCAGCTAAGGGAAACCTGTAGGGGGAAAAAGGGTTCACTAATGACTGACCATCCCAATGTGCTACAGCACCAAGATTTCAGCAGGGCTTAAAGGAGAAAGGAATGTTCAAACGGATAAGAAAATAGCCACTTATTAGCTAGGGGAAAATGAGACAGGAATAGAGAAGCCATAACTCAGAAAATAAAACAGCCCCAAGACACGAGCTAGGAAGAACCCATCCCTGAACACAAGTTATTTGACTTCTCTGTGTTACTGTCCAGCACAATGGGTGTTGAGTGCTGTCACACAATGGATGCCAGGCAGAAACAACGCTGGACTACTACTCTTTTACGATAGCTATGGGGTATCAGGATTCCCATAAAAGACAGATGGGAACTGGTGAGTAGTCAGAGGAGCCAGCAGAGACGAGTCAGCATCACCTTCTAACATGTCATCCCTTCATTTGCAAGGCTCAACCCTAGACCCCACCACTGCCTTGGGCTTTATGTCCCAGGTATAGGGCAAAAAACTAGATCATCCCAAGATCTAATTATCTCATTGTCAAGGGGATAAGGTGCTTTGCACCATGAGGAAGGGAAGGCAGAGAGCCTAGTAACTGGTTGGCATGGTCTGAGAAAGCTCCTCTCCTCCTCATGGAGACACAGGAAGGAAGAGAATACCCAGGTTCACAGCTGCTTGTGCACATCTGTAATTAAGCTGGAACCACACAAAAGCTGGTCTCAAAAGCCTCAGCAGAGAGACCATAAGAAAACAGAGGAACTGTCCCCAGATTACTTTGTTATATCCTGAAAGGCCAGGAAAGACCAGGCCAGAGACAAACTTTCAAAGACAAAAAACCTCTGCCCTCCTCCAGAAAACTGGAATGATTTTACTGACTCTTTAAACATGAGAAACTCATGAACATCACTGAATGAAGAAAAGGCAGGAGAGGAGCACCTGGAAGAAACAAGAGAGAAAAAGTATGATCCAGTTTCACCAGCTGATTTCATTAGATTGAATTTGTTACAATAGGAAAAACAATGATCCTGGATGTGGAGACTCAGGCGTTCAGGCGTGAAAGGACCAAGTGAGAGCAGTAAGGAAAGGAATGAGTATCTGACACCATTTTCCCTTTTAATTTCAACATTCTAATACCTATGTTTCACTGACACATCTGCCTCATTAGAGAACCGTATCACAAGCAAAAAACTGCTACACACCAGAGTAGTGGGACACATACGTGCGTGGTTTCTTGGCTATTATCTGATGCCTCTGCTAGTCTTTCTACCTAAATGGAGAGTTGAGTTTGTTCTTAGAGATGTCTCCTTCACTTGGTTGGCACCGCTGTCTGTTCCTTTGTCTTAAGCTGCGTGAAATGCTGGTGCAATGCAGTGCAGCAAGCGTAGTGACCTTTAACCAACTTGCAGCATCTGCAGCAACCAAAGGCTCCCAATTTGCTCCAGCTGAGGAAGAAGGAGCATAAAGTTCTGACGCACAGTCCCAGAACTCATGGTGTGTCTTTGGAGGAGACAGGAGTAGGCTGTTTCATTTATCAGAAAACATTTCAACATGGATCGCACTATCAATCTGCCTGACAGCATCTCCAACAGCTCTTTGAAATTGAGCCAGCAACAGAGCTGGGTTACCTCTGGGCCAAGGCTGCTGCAACACCTGCTTTTTCTACTTACAGTGTTGGATGAACCATCTGCAGCCAACACAACTCTGTTTGGGTTGGTTTTTCTGTTGTTGTTTTTTGTGGAGTAGGGACAAGAAATTCATCAGCAATCCTACACTGCTCTCGACAAGTCAACAGATGGCCCAGGTACTCTGTTATCAGCTGATGCAAAGGCTAGCTTGAGAAGATCAAGGAAAATTATTACCCAGTCAGACTGAGCATCAAGCACTGTTCCAGAAAAAGTCAGAGTAGAGCAGTTTTCATGCCAAGACATGCTAAACAGTAAAGCCCACCTTACACCTACTGAAGTCAGCTGTATTTCAGCTACACAGAAAGAAAAAACCCCACAATTTCACTTTCACTACCATCTCTTGGTCTTCACCCTATGGAGAAAGGAAGAAAGCATCACTGGGAGTCTGGGAACCGCCCAGGATTCTTGCTTCTGTCAGGCAAAAAAATCCCTGCCTAAAGGGTGGAATATATTTCAATTAGAGAAAGCTGATAATTTTTTGGTGCATACCAAACAGCACAGATGTTTTCCAGTCCCATGTGCAAGCCCTATTAGCTCGCTCCAAGATGGAGGAAAGGCTCTGTGCTGTGGTGGAACAGGACAGTGATAAAGAGCATTGCTGTATGCAGATAACAATCAGATGGATTTTACGATTATAAAACTTTAATTTCATAACAGGACTTACTGTAATATCATGATGTGATAAACATAATGATATTATAAAACGTAATGAGTCGAACTGCTGAACTGCCTTCACGAAGAATGACGGTGATGTTCCCTTTCACAGCAGCCATGTCTCTTACTCTGTTTTTTGGATCTGTTTGCACTCCAGTGCATGAATCCATGCTCTTACCTGAGCTCCAGTCTGGCTTTCTAGAGCAGACTGCCCAAACCAAGTAAAATGCCTAGTGGGCAGAATTCCAAACTTGCATTTTGACTAATTAAGTGATATTAGGAAAGCAGTAAATGGCACACAAAAACTGGCAGGCAAACTCCTTCTGATGATTAGACAATTGCTGTGCAGGGAGACCCTGTGCAGTCTTGATTCGCAAGCCCTGTCAATAGAAGCATTAGTCTTTCCAAAATTGCCCATGCCAAAACGTTCAAGAGTGGAATCAAGGATACGAGGTAGGGAAGAAGGTAAAAGGCTACGAGCTTTCAACCAAAGAGACTGCTGCCCCAGCCATGCAGAGGATACACAGGTAGACTTCCCAGCTGGAGTCCAATTCTGTCTGACCACTAATGCTGAAGAATGAATTAGCACAATAATCTTGCAGCCAAAATCTCATAGGCACGATGATATCCATATCCAGAGCAACACTTGTGTAATAATGATGTAAAACAAACACTCAAAGAGAACCATCCTGGACACCTTTTCTTGATCCCATATTTTAGTTAAGGGTTGGACCGAAACTCTGAAGCATGAGGGGGTTTTCACCTTCATTTTTATACTTGTTTTTTGCACATGCTGTAGCAACTGTGAGTATTCTTGATACTTATATGTAAGTTCAATCTTTCTGAGCATTTCTGGCATCAGAGACATCCTGTAGCAATGAGTTCCACAGAATCTAGGGAACTTAAAGATTTATCTCTTTCTTTGTAACGGCATGAATTCACAAACAAGGCAAATGAAGTTGCAACTCCTCATTACAGTGAAACCCTTTATGGACATATATCAGTCTTCCAGAGTTTAAAAGGAGAAAATGGATCATCAGTTGCCACAGAATCCCACAAAAGCCCACTGAGCCAAAATGCAAAAGCCCGAGTAGCACAGGGATGCTCGGTGGAATGGCAATAGGTCTTTGGCATCTGCATTGTCAAAGAGTCAAAAAGATGTGTCTATCTGGCATGTCAGCTACTTCCTGTGCATGCTGCTTCTCTGCAGTGAACGAAAGACAGTTAATCCCTCAATGGAAGTGGGATCAGCTTCCTTCCATCTACCCTTCAGTCAAAGCATGAGCCCAGACGCTTACTAAGCTGATGTACGGTAACTTAATATACAGTATCTGGTTCATGTGCTCATCTCTTACCTCAATACAGCATTCCAACTTAAAAAAAAAAATCACAAGCAATTATTTTGCCATCTTCAGATCGGGTTTTGCAAGAATCACTGCAGGCAAGGGGGACAGTTGGCTTCCAGAAAGAGGTTTAAAAAAAAAATACATGGAAGTTTTACACGTGCATTCAGAAGGAGAGAGCTGCTTCCAGATTTCAGCGCTGAACCCTCACACACCTGGCTGCTCTGCCTTCCTGTCTCACCCTCCCCAAGCAGGCTTTTTTAAGGAGGCGGGTAAGCACAAAAGGAGACTTCAAAAGAAATGAAAAGTTTTCTTTGTCCTCTTAAGAAAACATTTAATGATTGCCTTTACCCCACTTTCAACCTGGACTGCCTGTTCTTTATTCTCCAAGCAGGTGCTGAGAGATGAGGCTTTAGTGAGCAGACTGATTAAAAACAAGTATCGGATGTTTGGAGACAATGTGAAATACAACAACCAATACTCACTGTATCATGTGAGAAATATAATTAAAAAGATTGCTCTGTAACCATGCTGTTATAATTTCAAGGCTTACATTTTACAATTAAAAGCCATTTGTCTTCTAAATGGCAGGCGAAATTCTGCTTTCTGCTTTGTCAGCATGAAATCAAAAGCAATTCTCTGTAAGCTAACAGCACTATTGCGAATTTATGCTAGTGGAGACTGAATTTGAATCTATATTCACTTTCTCTAAACTATCCTATAAATACTAATATATCTTCTCTCTCTGTTTTTTTAAGTACACACAGAGAAAGTTTATTAGAAACAAGTTTCACAGACAAGAACAATTGTTGCACGTCACAACTTTGGCTGTTTCTGCAGGGCCTTAACTTTCCAGATGCTCCTGGATTTAAAATCTGGAGCTTGAGCCGTGACGAACCTGTGCAAAGTCTGCCCACTTTCCCTGAGCTGCAATTATACAAACCATGGGCAAACGAGCCTTCAAATCACTGTCAGACCATTTGTTCTAACACCTCCACAACCCCCAACCCCACGCGTCCTGTGCATAAACTACCTACTGTATCTCGAGCTTGTCTGTACTATAATAGGATGAAGACTTTGGGAGGAGGAATG
>NW_010302274.1:12761-13106 GCF_000700745.2 Antrostomus carolinensis
AAGCAGCTCTAACAGAGCAGCAACATCATAGGAACAGAGAGAGGTATTGTTGCAGGCCAAGTAATCCTGTGACATGCTACTGTCAGTCATAGCTTGATGCCCTGCTGGGCCAGCAAGACATCAAAGCCCACCCCATACCATCTTACATGCTCTTTATCAGCTAATCAGGCTATTCTTCCTGAAATAAAGCTCCGTTAAATCCCCTGCTCACAGGGGCATTCCCATCCTGTTGCCCATCTGCTGGTGAGGGTCAGCTGAAGCAGGAGGCAGATCAGTGGCCTGTCCCTGGTGGCTTCTCAAAGCAGGACAATGCTGTCGCCAACTTTTTATTTTAAAATCCCTCCC
>NW_010302275.1:0-285 GCF_000700745.2 Antrostomus carolinensis
GGTTCGCATGGAGAGCCGGCCAGCGGCGACGGGCTGGGGGGAAACTTGGCCACCAGCTCTTTGGCGCCGGCCCCCGGAGCTGCCGGTGGGCTCACCGCGTCCCTGCAGAGAAGACAAGAGGTTGTAACGGCGTTTTGGATAATCCACCATCGCTCAGGAGAACCAGGAAAGGTTTTCCTGGCTCTTCAGAGCAGCTTCTCCCCATCCCCGACCTCCCCACCGTGGATGAAGCCTCCGATCTCCGCCGCGTTCTCCAAGGTGAGCCCATCCTCCCTGCCTCAGGGC
>NW_010302275.1:337-832 GCF_000700745.2 Antrostomus carolinensis
TAATGATAATCTTTAATTTCTGGGCATGGTGATGGCTGAACTTTTCTGTTCTAAACCGATTTGTAACCAAATTAACCGAACGCAAACGGAGACACAGGTTTTATAACGAAAGGATCTCGCGCCGCCCCGGCATGGCCGACCCGGGAAATAATCTTTGCTGGCAGCTCAACGCTCCTGATTTCATTTATTAATTTATATTCTATTATAATTTCTATGAATAAATGTCATTTATTCATTCTTCTAAAAGAAATAAAACTCTGAACAACTTGGGGACGCACCAGGGGTTGCTCATCTGTCACCGATGCCGGATCCGCGGACGCAACCCGCAGGAAGGGAATCGGCCGCCGCAAGATTTTGCCGTGAGAGTCTCCGGTGTTTTCCTGCCCCCTCGCTCGTGCCTCCGGGCTCCGAAAAGGGTGGGAAATGCCCACGGGAAGCCGGGAAACGCTCAGGTCCAGGTCGGGTGAGGAATTTTTGGGAGCCAATTGTCCGGTG
>NW_010302276.1:0-225 GCF_000700745.2 Antrostomus carolinensis
CACAGGTGGTCACCACGATGGCCACGTCCCCGTAGAGTGACAACCTTCATGTTTGAGGCCACCAAGAGTCATCACCATGATGCCACCCCATGACCACGTTGTCGTAGGGTGACAATCTCCATGGTTGAGGCCACCATGAGTGGTCACCATGATGCCACCCCATTGCCACGTCCCCATAGGGTGACGTTCTCCACGTTAGAAGCCACCACAGGTGGTCACCACGAT
>NW_010302277.1:0-834 GCF_000700745.2 Antrostomus carolinensis
GTCAGGCTCATTGGGCAGGGAACAATCCAACAAAAAAACCCCACAAATTTGTTTCTAATCCATTGATAGTGGTGAGATAGATGTTTGCTCCTAAAATTTAATCGATGTGAAGGTGCTTTGCTGAAATTTGACTGTGTGGTGTTACTTGGTGTTGACGCTACATGTGGAAGACTAAGTACGTGCTTGGCCTGAATAGGGACCAGAGGAAACCTGCAGGCAAAGACTCCACAAATCTGCAAGGGTGACAGCAGCCTGAATGTACTGAAAGGACAGGTGCTGGGGAATGCCCGCAAGTATTTTTGATATCAATTGGACTCTAGCTGTTAAGAGCCTGTTGTAGTTAGATTGATGCAAGCCACAGAGCAGATCTGGTGTGGTGGTAGAAGAGGCCTGAATTCCATACAGCTTATTTTGGCAATAGGTAATGCTACGCTGTCAGAATGATTGTCCTGGCTCTGCTAGGATAGACTTCATTTTCTTCTTAGTAGTTAGAATAGCTGTGTTTTGGTTTCAGTGTAGGATTTGTTATGAGAAGAATGTTGATCAAAGTCCTAATGTTCTTAATTGCTGCTGGAGCTCAAGGCCATTGTGTTTGGCTAGTTATCACTGTTATCATTATCATTTTATTTTAATTAGCAAATAGTTTTTATCTCAACCTGTGAGTCTCCTTGCCCTTTTCTTTCCAATTCTCTCCAGTCTCAACCTGTGAGTCTCCTTGCCCTTTTCTTTCCAATTCTCCCTGGAGAGCAGGGGTAAGAGTGAGAGAACAGGCTGTGTTTGGTTGCACCTGGAGAGCAGGGGTAAGAGTGAGAGAACAGGCTGTGTTTGGTTGCA
>NW_010302278.1:0-406 GCF_000700745.2 Antrostomus carolinensis
TCCCTAACATTCTGTGATTCTGTGAAGATGTAGTAATTTTGAAATGTAAAAGATACTTTTGTAGCATAGTGAATATTTCAAAACAGTTTTTGACTCACTGGAATGAGGTGCATAACTTTGTGGTGGGTTGTCCCTGGCTGGATGCCAGATGCCCACCAAAAGGCCGCTCTATCACCCCCTTCCTCAGCAGGATGGGGAGGGAAGAAAATAAGATGGAACAAAAAAACCCCCTCAAACTTGCGGGTCAAGACAAAGGCAGTTTAATAGAAGCAAAGCAAAGATGTGTGTGCAGAAGCAAAAGATCAAAATATTTATTCACCTGGGTTGGGACAATCCTAAACACAAATACAGGCTGGGAGATGTACCATCTCCGAGGAGAGGGACTTGGGAGTGGTGGTGAACGAGA
>NW_010302279.1:0-229 GCF_000700745.2 Antrostomus carolinensis
GGGGTTCCCCCCTCAGGGAACGGCTCCTTGGGGTGCAGAATGGTTAAACCTGAGGGTGCAAATCGCTCCTGGCTCCCTGGGGAGGGTCTGCAGGGTGTGGGGTGGATTCAGGGGTCCTGGTGTTGCAAAAAGCTGAACTTCCCCCTCCCCGAGGAGCTGTTGGGGGTGTCTCAGCCCTGGCTGTAGGGGGAAGGTTCTGCTGGGCTTGTTCCACCCAGGGCGTCCTGCT
>NW_010302279.1:391-3812 GCF_000700745.2 Antrostomus carolinensis
AGAGCCTGCTTCAAGAGCATCTTCCGAATACACACCGAGACGGGCAACATCTGGACACACCTGCTAGGTGACTGGGGGGGTTGGAGCCCTGGGGATGAGGTGGGCTTGGCCCCCGAAGAATCCCAGACTGGTTTGGGTTGGGAGGGACCTTAAAGCTCATCCAGTCCCAACCCCCCTGCCATCAGCAGGGACACCTTCCACTAGACCAGGTTGCTCAAAGCCTCATCCAACCTGGCCGAGAACACTTCCAGGGAGGAGCAGCCACAGCTTCTCTGGACAACCTGGGACACTGTCTCACCACCCTCACACCAAAGAATTTCTTCCTCACATCTCAGCTCCATCTCCCCTCTGCCACTTTCAAGCCATCACCCCTTGTTCTCTCACTCCCTGCCCTTGGCCAAAGTCCCTCCCCAGCCTTCCTGTAGGTCCCCAGGCACAAATTGGCCTTTTTTGGCCAGGACTTGCTTTTTCCTGAGGTCATCTCCATGCCTGGGGCCTCCCTTTGAGGATCACAACCCCTGCCAGGTCCTGTGCACACAGGCAGCTCAGTCACAAGGTGCCCAAGAGCTCCTGGAGCTCCTTGGTGAAGGGAGACCAGGGCACTTCCTCACAGCAGGGCCCCAGGGCTGGGCTCGGTGACAGTTTGTGGCTTTGCCAACACTCAGCAAGAGTGAGATGGAGAAATGTGTCCTAGGCAAACAGGAAATCCTGGGAGCACTTTCCTGTGAGGCCCAGGGATGGTCAGGGGCTCTTCACCCCTCACCTGACCATGGTAACGATGGCCTCGGCTAACGACCTGCTGCCAGGCCAGCCCCAGGTGCTGCTGAGCACCTCAGGTGTGCTGTGAGCAGGATAGGTGCAGGGCTGCCCGGCAGAGCTCAGCCAGGGCCGGGTTCCTCCTGGTTCTCTGCTGAATTCACTCGCTGTTGGGTGTGTTCCTGCAGGTTTTGTCTTGTTCCTCTGCCTGGGGATCCTGACCATGCTGCGGCCCAACATGTATTTCATGGCTCCTCTCCAGGAGAAGGTGGTGTTTGGGATGTTCTTCTTGGGAGCGGTGCTTTGCCTCAGTTTCTCCTGGCTTTTCCACACTGTCTACTGTCACTCAGAGAAGGTCTCGCGGACTTTTTCCAAGTGAGTCAGCACAGAGCGCGGGTGTGTGGCCTCGGAGGAGGTTTTGAGTTCCCTCTTGGGAAGTGCTGCCTTCCCAAATGTTTTATCCTTGGGAGAATGGAGTGTTCACTAAATCCAGCGTGGAGCTGAGAGGGAACCACAGCTGGTCCTGGAGGGCTCTGCCCTGTGCCCAAGCACTGTAAATCCACCAGCTCAGATGCCCTCAGGTGGATGATAAAGATTTGGAGCCCCTCCCAAGGCAATTCCAGCCTCTGTGCCCCTCGTAGCAGTGAAACGAGGAGGGGCCTCGGTCTGGTGGGACACGGCACCTTCCAGTTTACTGGCTGCTTTGAAAAATTCTGATTTGGATCCGATTTGGATTGAAACCAAATTGAAAGCAACAAAACAAAGAGGATTCCCGGCACAGTGGAGAGGCTGGGCAGTGCCAGTGCCTCTCCCCGAGGTCAGTGCACAAGCTGCTCTTCAGAGTTAAGCTCCCAGCAGCCTTCCTGGCTTGGGCAGGACAGCAGCGAGGCTTTCAGAGAAGATCTTGCTCACGTAAATCTGTCAAAGGCATTTACTTGGGTGCTGCTCGCTGGGAAATCCTGCCAATCTCCTTTGCACAAACCCCGTGGATCCTGCGGGCTGGTGTCTGCAGAACAAACCGTGCTGCCCTGCCCTCAGCAGAAATGTCCTTGTGTCCTGGGGATGGCACTTGCCACGGTGGTGTTGGGAGTGACATGAGCAGCTGAGTTTCGGTGGTGAAATGGTTCCTGGATCGATAGATCGAAAGCACTTTGCAGTGGAGGATGATGAAGTGGGTTTGTGTGGGGATTTGGGGGCTGACCTGTGACTCCCTGTCCTTGCACCCCGGCTGCAGGTTGGATTATTCAGGAATTGCACTGCTGATCATGGGGAGCTTCGTCCCGTGGCTCTACTACTCGTTCTACTGCTCCCCACAGCCAAGACTCATCTACCTCTCCATCGTCTGCGTCCTGGGCATCTCTGCCATCATCGTTGCTCAGTGGGATCGGTTTGCCACTCCCAAGCACAGGCAGACGAGGGCAGGTAGGGGTTCTCCCTCTTCACCTCGAGTCCTTGGGGAGGGCTTTGGGGAGGCACTTTGGGAAGATCCCACTGTGGGGTGATGCTTCCCATTTGGGAAGAACTCTCAGCATCTGCAGAATTAATTCCCCCAGAGCAGCCTCTTGCCTGGCAGCACCTCCTGGCAGGGAGAGGTCTCCTTCCTCTTGCTCTGCTGGGGATTTAGCTCCTCCACTGAGCAGGGGCTGAGCTCTGCCTGGCACTCAGCAAACCTCGGGTTTGGCGCAGGGAGACGGCGTTTAAAAATAACCCTGTAAGTGGTGGTTGGGCAGCCTGGGGCTGTGCTGTGCTGAGCAAAGCCACCTTCTCTGGGAAGCAGCTTGTCAGCCTGAACCTGCAGCCCAGGCAGAGGAAGAAGAAGTTCCCTCGTCTCTCCTGCCAGTTACACGCTGGCACGTGGCTGCCTCCAGCCTCCCTGGCCTGACCCCGCCGCAGCTTCTGCTTCTGCAGGTTAAATCAGCTTCACCGAGCGCAGAGAAGCACCTCTGCCCGCCCTCACCTCACCTCCCCGGGGTTCCTGCAGCAGAACATCTCTCACAGCAGCATCCTCACTACCTGACGAGAGATGATGCTGAGCTTGGGGCTGGGAGCTCTGCTATCCCCCCCGGTGTGAAGTGGCTGGGCCAGATCCTGCTGTGAGCACCGGGCTGGTGTTTCCCAGCGGTGCCGTTTGCTCTCTGCTGAACTAATTAGTAGGTACCAGAACTGAGAATTTCAGCACCGTTAATTAGCATCTTCCCCTTGAGCTCCAAGTAGCTTCACTGAAGGAATGACTCTGGCAAAGCCTCTCCTCCCGGGCTGGGCTGGCCGGGGCTGCCCCGTTCCTTCGGTGGGATCCAAGGGGCTGGCACCTCCCGAAAGACTGGGGGTCAGCACTGGTTTTGACTGGTCTGTAGAGCTGTAGATCCCTCGTTTTATGAAGGATAAATGCCGTGGGGGGTTTGGATAATCCAGGATTGAGTGAGGAAAAGCTGCTGGTGCCTCCAGGAGTTTCTCTTTGCGCAGGATGAGGGTGTGAGGGGAGCTGGCGGGGAGCCGGGGCGCTGCTCTCCCACGTGCTGAGCTCTCCTCTCTGCCACAGGCGTCTTTCTGGGGCTGGGGCTGAGCGGCGTGGTGCCCACCATGCACTTCACCATCGCCGAGGGCTTCGTGAAAGCCACCACCGTCGGGCAGATGGGCTGGTTCTTCCTCATGGCCGTGATGTACA
>NW_010302280.1:0-334 GCF_000700745.2 Antrostomus carolinensis
CCCAGCGCCTGGTGACACCGGTGCCAGTGCCTGGTCACACCAGTGCCCGGTCACACCAGCTCCTGGCCACCCCAGTGCCAGCTCCTGGTCACACCGGTGCCTGGTCACTCCAGTGCCAGCTCCTGGTCACACTGGAGCCAGCTCCTGGTCACACCAGTGCCAGCTCCTGGTCACCCCAGTTCCTGGTCACCCCAGCTCCTTGTCACCCCAGTGCCAGCTCCTGGTCACACCGGCTCCTGGTCACACCGGAGCCAGCTCCTTGTCACACCAGTGCCAGTTCCTGGTCACCCCAGCTCCTGGTCACCCCAATGCCAGCTCCTGGTCACACCAGTTC
>NW_010302280.1:358-1021 GCF_000700745.2 Antrostomus carolinensis
CCCACGCCAGTTCCTGGTCACCCCAGCTCCTGGTCACACTGGTGCCAGCTCCTGGTCGCCCCAGCTCCTTGTCACACCAGTGTCTGGTCACCCCAGCTCCTTGTCACACTGGTGCCAGCTCCTGGTCACCCCAGCTCCTGGTCACCCCGGTGCCAGCGCCGTGGCTGCACAGAGGGTTTAGGAACCCCCAGAGTCACCCTGTCACTGGTGCCACTGGTTGAGCCCCTTGGGTTGACCCCTGAGCCGTGACCCGTGACCCAGCCCGTCCCCCGCGTGTCCGGTTGCAGGTGCCGGTGACGTTCGATGACATCTCCGTGTACTTCAACGAGCAGGAGTGGCAGCGGCTGGATCGCTGGCAGAAGGACCTGTACCGGGCTGTCATGAGGGGCAACTACGAGACCCTCATCTCCCTGGGTGAGGCACTGGGGGGGGGTTCCCTCAGCGGGGGGCTGGCTGGTTCCCACCCACATGTACATGCAGTTCCAATTGGCTTAATTAAAAAAAATGTATTTTTTTAAAATTAAAAACTAAAATAATAATAATGGGATTAAAATCATAATTATAATAGGAATAGGAATAAAATATGCAAATGAGCAGTACCCAGTGCCATTGCTCAGCACCCGCCCACCGAGCCCGACCTGTTCCCAGATCACGATCCCCGAG
>NW_010302280.1:1498-3275 GCF_000700745.2 Antrostomus carolinensis
CCAGCTCTGGCCCAGCTCACACCAGGACAACAATAATAAGAAGAATAATGTCCATAAGAGAGACCTGTAATAAATAATATTAGTGATAATGATAATAACACTAATTTTTGTGAGAGATCTGAAATGGGGATATCTAGCCAATAATAGCAGCGATAATAATACAAATATATTGATTTAAAAACCAAACCCACGTGAGATGCTGTTCCTCCTCGTGGCTCTGGAAGGGGACTCCAGGATCCAGGATCCAGCGTGATCTTCCAGCCTCTCTCAGGAATTATTGGGGTGAAATCTGCTAATGGCACCTTGAGCCAGTTGGTGTTTTCTGCCTGTTTCATCCCCACGTCAAGCAACGGGGCCCTGGCAAAGGCCTCACCTGATCTGGGTGTCTCTGGGGACACCTGAGATGCTCCTGGATGCTTTGGCTTGTAGGATTTTCCCCACCAAAAGCTTCACTTTGCTCCACCATGTTCTGTAAAAGCAGCACAAAGCTGTTCCTCTCGGGGTCCATCTGCTGCAGATGTCTCTGCAGAGCAGGAGCTCTCCTGTCCCTGCACCAGAACGATGGCAGAGCTGCTCCTCAAGGTTCAAATGGGACAAAAAATGTTCAAAGATGAAACTTGTCCCTCTCTGAGGTGTCAGTTGGGGTTTTGGTGTTTGGATTCTCCCGGTGAGAGCGTGGCTGGTGAGTCTGTGTCTCTGCTCTGGGGCTGGGGTGGGGGGGAGAAGGGTCACTTGAAGATGTTTGAGAGCTGGACAGGATGAAGGTGCCACCAACTGCTGATCAAACCCCCTGTGTCCTCTGCTTCTCTGTCCCCTGAGCAGACTACGCTGTGGCCAAGCCTGACATCCTTTCCCGGCTCGAGAGGGATGAAGAGCTCTGCCTCAAGGATGGTCAGGAGCCTCCACAGACACCAGAAGAGATGGAGCAGGTGGAAGAAGCTCTGGGAGATGATGAAGTCCCCATGGAAGCTGATGCATGTGAGGGAGGTGGGTGGCAGGAGGAGGTGGCAGCTCCTGTCTCAGCTTTCTCAGGAGATATCCCAGCGGTGTCTTGGTTAGACATGAACTTCTCCACGGGTGTGTTGGCTGAACCTCCATGGAGAACCTTGAATTGTTCTTCCAAGAGGGGGGTTGATGCTTGGTCAGATGGATCCCGTGGAGAAAAACAGACAAGAGCCCATCAGGAGGGGGTGGGATGGAGTGTGGAGTGGTGGGACAGATCTTTAGTGATCCCCTCCAGTCCTGTTTCTGTGCTGTTCATCAACCCTTCTTCACCTGGTGGCATTGATGGGCTTCCAGAGAAGCTCCTGCTTCCCTTGGTGAGAGAGGAGATGTGGTGGGAAGTGAGGAACCTGGGAACCTGGAGTAGGAGGAGGAGGCTGGAGTAGCTCTGCTGGTGCTGAGGGAGCAGAAGTGGTGAGGAGAGGCTTGGGATGGGGACATGGGACCTGGGAGAGCTGGGAACACCAGTTCAGAGAGCAGAGGCCGGGGAAGAGACGCTGGAAAGGGAGAAGCAGAGCCAGGAGCAGGAGAAACGTGTGTGCAGAGCTGGGACTGAGGGGCTGGGGGTAAAGAGGCCCCAGGAGAGGCCGGGTGAGCTCTGGTGGGGACAGAGGAAGGACAGGTTCTGTCCTTCAGGGAGTGGTGTCCAGAAATGCCACCAACCCCACGTGTGAGCTCAGAGGGTGGTTTGGCAGCTGATCCTGGGATGAGAGGAAAAAGATCACAGAATTGGAGTGGTTGGGAAGAAAAGCCCTTTGAGATCATGGAGTCCAAC
>NW_010302281.1:0-1469 GCF_000700745.2 Antrostomus carolinensis
AAGGTCCCTTCCAACCCAGACCAGTCTGGGAGTCTATGACTGGGTTTTCCTCCCAGTTCTGCCCCTTAGGCAGGTGTTCATCTTGGGTCCTGCCCATTTGCTCTCACACAAGGGCAGGGCTGGTTCCCTGGACACATGGTGCTAAGTCTGGAACCATCCTCATGTTTAGAGGAGAGTTGTGGGAGCACTAGAAGAAACACCCTCCTAAAGTAAAAGCTCTTGTTACCCATCAAAGCACCAGCTCATTTCCCAGCATTTATAAGATTGCTCAGAACAAACCAGATAATTTTTGGCTCTGGGATCTCCATTGTGGTTGGACCTGTCAGTGTCAATGCTGAGCTCCAGTGATCCCCTGTCACCAGAGGTGTTGAGCAGAGGAACAGGAGTCCTCCTGCCTGGCCTCAAGATACAAAGATGCTCAAGAAAAGCCATTTGCTCCACCTGAAGTTCACCTGATGGGATCGGGGTGACTCTGCTGCTGCTGCTGCTGCATCCCCTCCAGCACGGCAAAGCAGCAGCATTTTGAACTCGGGCACCAACACTGAAGCAAACATCTCTCCCTCTGCCAGAGAGCACACACAGCAGCTTCCAGTGCTTTTTCCAGGGATTTTCAAGAAAATGAGATTTGTCCAAGACCTGTATTACAGCAGCTGGAAAGAAAATACACAGAGATCCCGTCCTGGTGACAGCAGAATGAAGTTACAGTAGAGCTGTTCGTTCAAAGCAGGGTATGAGGACAGCAGGATGGCAGAGTCCTGCTCATTGCTGCAGACGTTGCCCTCCAGTAGAAGAGCTGCTTTGAGGACACGTGCTGTATTTGCACAGCAGGAGAGCACCAGACCAAGAGGGACAAACCTCCCACTGCCATTGTACTGCCTGGACTTGGCAAATGCTGCTCTCACTGGCCTGATTCTCCTCTTTTGGGTAAATACTCCATGGCACAAAACTTCTGCAGCTTTCACTGGTGCAAAGCAGCTCAAGACACAACCAACACCTCATTTGGTTTCACCCACAAAGTCCCAGGCTGCCTCAACACATGTGAGGGCAAAAAGGGACGGCAAGAACTTGTGCAGGTGCTCTGGAAACCTGGAAGGGATGGAGGGAGAACTGCTCAACAGTGGTTCCTATTCCACATGGACACGGGGGAGCGGAGCAAAGCGACCGAGTCAATACCCTGGCTTTGCTCCCTGCTGAGCACTCCATCAGCCTGTGCCAACCAAGCACACTCAGCTGGGTGATGGATGGAGACAGACAGGAGCCCCTCTTGGAAGCTTGGCTCAGCTTTCACGGACCCACAGGGACCTACAGACATCAGCAGCTCTCTAGGATATCACCCTGAAGTTAAACACGACATAAACTTTCCCAAAACCTAAAGTCTAAAGTCAGCATCAGGAGAAGATGGGGCTGTTCACAGAATCCCAGACTGGTGGGGTTGGAAGGGACCTCAGGAGATCATCCAGTCCAACCCC
>NW_010302281.1:1689-8148 GCF_000700745.2 Antrostomus carolinensis
ATGCTCTTGACACCCACCCCATAGGTATTGATAGGCATGGATAAGATCTTACGAGCATGGATAAGATCTTATAAGCATTGATAAGGTCTTAGGAGCATGGATAAGGTCTTAGGAGCATGGATAAGGTCTTAGGAGCATGGATAAGGTCAAGTTCAAATGAACTCAGTTCAAACAGAGAAGAGGCTGCCGCAGTGAATATCATCCCTAACACGGGAGGAGGTGGCTTCCACTAGCCTTTGAGATAAAAAAACCCTCCTAAAACCCCCAGCCACTTTAAAAAGCATAAATCCAGCAAGACCACTTATACACCTAAAGCCAGGGACTCACTTAAGTGCTTCACTGGATTTATGCTGCACTTCCTAAAAAAAAAATAAATGTTCAGGCTCTTAATGCTGGAGCAGGAGGAAGACGAGGGAGAGCTGGAGGCTTGGGCTGCTGGCTCGCTGAGGGACATGCCAGGACAAGCTTTTCCAAGCTATTTCCAGTGTACACCAAGTTTAGGAGAGGCTAGGCTTCAACATACTGGACAATGTTGTGTTCAACACCAGTTATGTTTTGCTTTGGGGGGAAAAACCCCATTTCCAGCCCATATCACATGTCCCCAGTGCCCCCAGTAGCGATGATGCTTCATGCTGGTCTGGTGTGGCTCTGGCAGGTGGGAAGCAGCAGGGACCCAACGCAGCAGAGAGGTTCCAAGAGATGACAGCAGCCATCCACATCTGCACGTCACCCTGCGTGCTTCCAAGGGATACTTTTTGCCTGTTTGAAAAAGATTTAATACCAAACTGGAAATCATTTTGCTGGCAGACTCCAAAGTAAATGCTGCTGGGTTAATTTAAAACAAACAAACAAACTAAACCCCAAAAAACCCCCTTCCCACTGGCAAAGCTTAAATTTAAGTATACACTGAAATATTATAATGAGCACAAACTAAAGACAACTGTTGCAAAGAAACAAAAAAACCCCAAAACACTCCAATCCACAAGTAATTTGATTAAAAACCACCCTGCTGAGGTTGTCATTGCTGACCCCCCCCCTCAACATGAAACACAACCAGAAGATGAACAGCTCAGGGCATCAGTGCCCTTAGTTAAATGATTTATCTATTGAATTGTTATAAAACATCTTATTGATGGGGATACAGGTAGGGAGAGGCTGAATGAGGGAGTAACCCTTGGGAGCTCGAAGGAATAGAAGCTAAAAAGGCAGAGTGGGTGTTATTCCAGGAACCACAACTAAAAGGAGCAGGGAATGAACTGTATAAACCAGATATCATATTTGTAAAGGACAAATGGGCGTTGGTGGTGGACATCAGAGTAAGGTATGAAAGTGGATCAATATCTCTGACAGAAGCTGTGGCAGAGAAAGTAAAGAAATAGGAACATCTTGAAGATCAAGTGTGAGAACTGACAAATATAACTTCTCTTAAATGGATGGGTTTTCCTCTTGGTGCACGAGGGAAGTGGCATCAAGGTAATTATCAACTGTTGAATGACTTGGGACTTTCTGATTCCAGACAAGAAAAGATTACCTGACATCTTCCAAACCAGGCTTAGTTACCGCAGTCGATGTTGTACGTATGTTCTCTAATAAAAGTAGAATTGTTGTTAGATTTTAAAAAAACCCCACAAAAAACCAACAAAAAAGTTCTGTTCACTGCTCCCTATACGTATAGATACGTTGTTAGCTAATGCTGAACTATTGTCACTGTTCATATGTTCATTATATATTGTAAAACTGTTGTTAGATCATCAGTGGTCAAACTAATCAGCACACGACAGGCAACAAGCCAGTCAGATGAGAAAGATCTGGATATGGCTCCTTTTGGACAATAATGAGAGTGTCGTTGGGATGAATGTGGACTTGAAAACATGACAGGTCACCTTTTCTCAGTTAGGATATTTACCACTGAATTTGACATAGGTTGACATAGGTAGACAGGCCACCTTTACTTAACCCAGAGAAAAAAACATATAAAATATATATATTCATTAAATAGCCACCAGAACAGCACATTAACCATCCTCCTTCAGACACACCAAGGATGTGCAGTGATTTTTATTTTTTTTAAAATATTTTAATCTAAAAAAAAAAAAAAAAGATTAAAAGATAACAAAATTTGCAAACTTTCTTTGCATTTAGCAAAGGAGAAATTTTTTTCTCCTGTAATACTGGCCTAGATCAGATTTTTGAACACAAGAGTCCTATTAAAATTAAACCCACGCAGTCAATGAGTTAAGAAGCAGTTGAAACTGTAAACAAAGTCCTTCTCCTGAGCACGAGGCGTGGAGAACTTTGCTTTACATTTCATCACAGATTAAGTAACTAAACCTCAGGAAAAGATGCAAGGAGGAGATTGGCAAAACAAGGGGCTGGAGGTCAGGTATGACCAAACCCCTGGGAAAGCAAAGCAAAACCAGGTCCCTGTGCCCCAGGCAGAGGTGCAGCCACGGGGCACAGAAAGCTCTTTTATTTATGGCCTCACAAGCAGCTGGTTCATGTGCTGACCCTTTAAACCCCCCCTGACACATCTCTCGTTTGGTCAAGTTTGTCTTGCTGTGAGCAGGCAGAAAATAAAACACCTTTTCCAGATTAAAAAACCCCCACGATACACTGAAAGACATCTGTGGGTTTGGGTCAGCCAGGCTGGGCTGCCAGCGACCAGGAACGTCCCCACCACCACACTCAGAATGGGGTTGGTGTCACCCATATCAGTGTATTTTCGATTTTTATTGAATAAAACATACCTTTAGATGCTTCAGGTAAACTTCAGAGCTTAAAACTAGGACACACACACACACACACACAGAGCTCACGGACTGAAACAGGATCATGGTTGGACTGAAGGTCCCACCCCTGACCCCAACCCCTCCACGCCGTATTTCCCCCGGTGCCAGACCTGCTTGCCCTGGCTCAGCACAACACGGGGCAGATCTCTGATCATTTAGAGGGGTTTGGTGAAATGCTGGGGATTTGAAAGCCCAGCAGTGAGTTCTCCTGCTTCTAAAAGGAAATAAATGGATGAAATCAGCACTGGGGTGATGTCATGTGCCGTGATACAACAGGTGAGATGATGAAGCACCTTTAGGAGACTTCTCCAGCAGCAGTTCTTCTGTTCTAGGCATTTAATTACACATTGGAGTAAAGATCATCTGACTAAATGATGGAACATTTAAAAATCAAACACACATTGATTGAAAAAAAATAATAATAAGAAGAAAAAGGCGTTTGAGTACGAGGAGAGGAAACAAAGACTATTGGGAGTCACCTGCCAGGTCTGGGCAGGGACAAGTTACACTTTGATCTGTGAGGGACAGCAGCTTTAGCCCAAGCTTTGGTAAGGTGTAGCCTTGGAGAGAAGAGCAAAGTCTGGCTCCCAGGGAAGTTCCTCCCAGGTGTTTCCCGCAGGGTTGGTCCCCTGCCTGTGCCCAGAGCCATCCTGGCACCCCGGAGCTCTGCTGTCCTTGGCCACAAACACTTGGATGCTCAGGAAGGGAAGCGAGGGAAGAGGGAAAGGAAAAACAATTCTGTTTTCCCAGCAAGTGTGAGTCTATTTATGAGGAACACCAGCTCTGACCACACACAGGACAGACGGGGAGAGACAGACCAGCTACAAAAACCACCCTCTGGATGCTGCCAACTATGGCCAGGGACCCAGTACCAGCACCAGGCTGGGAACACTGCCCTGTCCAGAGCTGTGTGAACACCCTGAGACCCACACACAGAGCTGTGGGCCAGGCTCCAGCTGAATAGAGAAGGGATGAAGAGCATCCCACCCGCTCGGTGCAGCACCCTACAGCACAGAGGGAGCCCGGCATGGCTAATGGTGCTGCGGCATCAGCCTGCCGGGGACACACACCTGGCAAGTCTCACAGCAGGCAACCTGTGCTTAAATTGGCTTTAAATCAATTTAAAGCCAGGGAGAAGGGAGGTCAGTTGTGTCTCTAGTCCCACCTGAGTCTATGTGACCACAACCAGCCCCAAAGCCCTGAAACACCCCACGGCAGCTCAGCCTCTGAGTGCTGGCAGCCAGAACCCCATCACGTCACCGAGTGATCCCACATCAGTGGCTGCCACCAGCAGCAAGGCACTGGCCTCTTGGCCACAATATTTGCCTCTTCCCACATACTCAGGCAATGTCCACTTTTCAGAGAAGCCAGGGAGCCTGCACTCAGCTTAGGGTGAAGGCAACTTCAACAACAACAACCCTGAAGTTGGGTTTTGAGGTGGCTACGCTGAGTAACACTCCTCAAGGCTGGGCAAGGGAAACACACTGCATCTGTTGGGGCAAACAGAAAACACCCACCCCCCAAAAAAACCCCCAAACCAAAAACCAATTCACAAGACACTAGATCTTGCAGACTGTCCTCAGCACACATAAAGCCTGCAGTCACCAGCCCTCCTGCATCAGTTTCCCCAGGAAGACTCAGGCAGAGAGGATGATGAAGATACAATCATGTACACACACCCCAAGGACTACAGGGTGGAAAGACCCTTCCTAAATACGTTGCACACACCAACACTCGGTAAGAAAACAGCAAGTGGCCGAGTCAGGTGGATGCCCAACCTGCTTCTTCCCAGCACCCTCAGCTCAAGGAGCATTCCTGGGGTTGGAGACCTGCTTCCCTCTAGAAACCCAATCCTTCCTCATTTCATGTTAGTGCTCAAAACCCACCTGCGGACACATCTCCTCCTCGCCCAAGTCAAATCCAGCTCCAGGAGCACACCCGGCCAGGAGCTGCCGCCTGCTTCTGCAAGGCAGGAGGGAAGCAAAGTCCAGGAGAGGCCGGGCACGAGGCTTACCGACTCAGCGCCCGTCCTGAACAGAGCGCCTTTTGTTTCCCACCTCCCGGCCTTTCCGATAAGGAGAGGCGAGTTCACAAACACTTCCCCGCCGTGTGACCACCAATTCCAAAATAAAAGCACGTCTTGGAAGCCCCCCCCGCAAGGAGCAGCCTCGCTCCAGCTGCACACGCTTCCTTTTCCCATGAAACCAGCACCAATTCAACAGGTTCATTTTGAAGAGGATCTATAGAGGTTTCCAGGGCTTATCTCCTCCTTCCTGATATTTCTGGTGAATATTTAAACACTAAACGACAAATTCCTTCCTTAGAACCACAAAGAGAAAAATAAATAAAGCTTGCCTTGCTCGGGAGGGGAGGAAGATGAGGAGCACTTCGTTCCTGATAAGCAATCACAATCACTGCTTGGGTGACTCAAACAGCAATCTATGACACACGACGACAGTATCGCCCTCGAAGAAGGGCTGGTGCCCTGGTCATGAGTGATAACTGAGTTTACAAACACACCAGCCCTGTGGTTCCCCAGTGCCCTCACCCAAGCAGCTGCTTTCTGCAAACACCCAGTGTCACCAGCGCCGCAGGGTGACCCGACCCACAGGATCCTCCCCTCCCCACGGCAGCCGTTGGCCTCCAGACGACAGCGCGTGGTCTGCGACGTGCCCCCAAACCCTGAAGTTTTGAGGGTTTTGTCTGTTCTTCTGTTTCCTCTCTACAGAAACTTCACATACTCCAAACCTCAGACTCCCTCAGTCCTGCCTGTCCAGCATAAACAAACTTATTTCCTTCCAGTACCTTCACAAATCACATTTTTGCATTTGCTTCGGGTTATCCTTGCTCTCCTCTGGGCCACATCCTTCCTGAAGCACAGTGCCCCGAGCAGAACTTACTACTCAGCAACACCGACTGGAAGCGTCTTGCACCTTGATAACCAGTTGACCTTCTGTGCTGAGTCCAAGAAAAACAAGTTGCTGAGGAGCACGGCAGCGGGGGAGTTATGCTTTAACCCGAGCTCTCATCCTGCCTCTATCCATATCTGCTACTCCGCCGAGCAGGTCGCAGCCCTTTTGCTCCCCCAGCTCCTCTGTGTGTGCTGCCAGACCTCAGGGAAGGTCTAACACTGCTGCCAGGAGCCCAAAGTCAGACACACCAATAATAAAACTAATGAGGAAAGCCCAAGCACTGCCAGTTTTACTTTTCAAACTCTTACTGAGACATCTTTGCTTCCAACGTCGCTTGGCCGCTCGCAGCCTCCCAGTGCTGTTGCTCCCCGTGTCCCAGCCTGCCCGGTGTGCTGCAGCACGGCTCCCACATACTGTGTTCATGGTCCAAGATAAGGCTTCAAGGTCTTTTGTTTTCCCAAACTCCTTCCAACCTATTTTGTGCAAGGCAAACACTCCAGCTAGGATCTTTGCCAACCAGCAAAGTTTCTCACCGTAGCCCTGAACTAGGGTCCTGGCTTCAGGGGCGTTCGTGCCCGATTTACACACCCATCCTTTCCCCTGAGCAGCACTGGGTCTATACAATATATGAATTTCCTTGGTATTTTCAGGCTTTTTCTTACTAATTTATCACCACGGACTGATCGTGGAGCTCAGTCCAGCAGTTTTAGTGATTTGGTTCTGATATTGTCTTGTGCCTCATCAATACAGAATCACAG
>NW_010302282.1:0-884 GCF_000700745.2 Antrostomus carolinensis
CCAGGGAGGGCTCCGGGAGGACAGAGCACAGCCCGTCGCGTTCCCAGCGCCGCTGTTATTTTAACAATACCCTGCTGGCCCGCATGCCGGGGCTAAATTTAACCCTGGAGCTGGGCCAAGCCGGCCCTAACTTTCCTCGCTGTGATTTATCCCAGCCATTTCCCTTCAAAAACAAGGCCCTCATGCCAGCCCCTGGCGGTGGCACGCTGCCCTGGGTCCTGTCCCACAGGATTTGCCCCTCAGTGGGTTGTTTGGAGAGTGGGAGGGCAGCCGGTGCGGGGAAAAAATCCGCCGCCAGCCAAGGCACAGGAATTTTCGGAAGCTGGCTGGAAGCTGGGGGATGCTCGGGTGCAGGGCCATCCCCAGGATCCTGGAGCAGCTCTGTTTTCCACAGACAGCTCTGGAAGGAGGTGGGTGTTTTTATTAACAACAATTTTATTGAAAAGGCTGTGGGGCTTTTGTATTTTTTGCCTTTGTCTTTTTTTTTTCCCCCTCCCTTTTCCCAGTCAACAGCCACGCTTGAGAAAGAGATTTCCCTTCCCCTTTGTGTGTCTATTTAAAAACTGATTGGTAAAAATGCTACAGAAATATTTGCGAAAAATGGAAAATATTGAAAATATCTTGTGACAAAAAAAAATCATTCTCTTCCAAATAAAGATCTTTTTCTTCTCTTTTTTCCATCAGAAAAGCTTTTAGTGTGCAAAATGTTGACAGCTTTTGATTTCTTCTCCCAGCTGGCTGGGATGCCCCCACCTCTCTGCTCTGGGAGGATGGTTTTTTGGAAAGCTAAAATCACCGGGCAGAGAGAGTGGCACCGTTGCCTCCAGGTCCATCTCTCTTGTGACAACCTCGTACCCCCGCCAGACCCGCGGCAGGGTGGGAGG
>NW_010302282.1:977-1779 GCF_000700745.2 Antrostomus carolinensis
CAGGCAAGCCCTTCCCTGCAGGACCCCAGCCTGCCTGCCTGGGAAGGGAGAAGAAAGCCTGAAGGTATTTGGTCACTAGCGTCATGAGTTCCTGTTGGTTCTCAGCCCGTCACAAACAGAGGAGGTCTGCAATGCTGCGGAGAGAGAAGTGCGTGATGTCGGCGGGGTGGCAAGCAGAGGTGTTAGAGGTTGTCGTACATGCGTAACGTCTTCTCCAGCTGCTGGCTGACGCGCTGGTAGAAGAGGATCTGCTGCTTTAAGTAAGCCTGCATCATCCTCTTGAAGTCGGCCACACGTCGCTCATGGAAGTGGTTCATCTCAGCTTGCAGGGCGAAGCCCACCACGCGGCAGCGCTTACGGATCCCATCCGCCTCCTCTTGGTCCATCCTGCCCTCATCACTCATCCGTTGGCTCTCCTTCACCTTCGCAAAGGCGCCTGGCCAGGCAGGGGTAAGGGTGAGAGGCTGATGGGTCCATGCGACTCTTCAGCCCCCCTTCCCCTCAGCTGCCCTACATGAATGTGGGCTCCCGAGGTGCCATCTCCATGTCCCCATCCATCCCCATCCCTCTCCTCCAGGAAGGGAAAGACTAGGAGCCTTTTCCCTCTGGACTCTGACCTCCCCAAAGCATTTTCCGTCCCATCCCTGGGATTTCTTCCATCCCATCCCAACCTCCACATCCATCCCTCATACGTAGCAGGAGGTTTGGGGGTCTGGCTGCTGGAGGGGTGCAACCCAAGGCTCAGGGTGCAAAGCTAATATGGGATGGTGTCACAGCCAAGCACCCCGGCCAAACCTGCCCT
>NW_010302282.1:1853-2109 GCF_000700745.2 Antrostomus carolinensis
GCGTGCGGTGCCAGCTGGGAAGGCATCTCTCTCTCTCAGAGGCAGCTGATGCTCTGACACCAGTTTTTCCCCCTCACATTTATTTTCACAGCTCGGTTTCGAAAGAATCCTGCCTGGCTCCAGCCCTGCATTCCTCCTCCCTCAACAGCAGTGAGGCTGTTTGCCTGAAAACAGGATCCGGCCCGCAGCTTGCTGGGCTTTTTTCACCTCTCCCTGCCCCTTGCTGGGAGCACTGGACCCAGGGTTACAGTGCTCC
>NW_010302283.1:0-309 GCF_000700745.2 Antrostomus carolinensis
TCGCTGGGATCGCTGGATTTCTTATTTTCCCATAGCACCACAGGAACCCCAAGAATTGGAGCTGTTAGGCTCAGTTATGGCAGATGCATGTCTCAATTTTTTCCATAAGAGCCAGTTGTCAACCAAGAACTATTCCACTATTGTAACTTCTAGCATGGCTATCTACCGTAATGCAACAGCCTGGTGCAACTATACCACAAAGACTGTGTCAGTTTCATCCAATGATCCTATTCAACTGCCACCAGGATACTTTTTAATATGTGGGGACCGTGCTTGGCCCGGTGTCCCATCTATGCTGCGAGGGGGGCC
>NW_010302284.1:0-458 GCF_000700745.2 Antrostomus carolinensis
TTTTAGTACCTCAGTAGCTCACACCAGGTGACTTTTAGGCAAACAAGCCAATCTCACACTGAAAGAGTGAGCCTGGTAACACCAAGTTCTGATATTTCCCCTCTGTTCCCACCCCCACTGCTCAGCCTTGCTGCTGTAGCAGGTGAGCATTTAAGACCTACTACTACCCTGTCTTTCTGGCTGAGTTTTCAAGTAGAAAGATTTAGGCAAAACAGTAATTTTTATGCTTGATTATCTGGGAGTTAGTATGTTCACCTAGTGTTGATGAGATGATTTTGCCTCACTGAAAAGTGAATGGTAAGCAGTTTCTTTTAAATTGTTTTTATTATAATAGTAAAAAAAACTGAAAGCACAGAAAATCAAGTGGATCACTTTCTTTCTAGGGTATTAGTTGTTTCACACACCTTTACTCCTGTAGAAATGCCCTTAATGCACTACTTGCTATTGCTTATAAAATT
>NW_010302285.1:0-1975 GCF_000700745.2 Antrostomus carolinensis
CAGCTGTGCTCCCAGTGCCCCCAGCTGCTGGGACTGGGGTTGGACTGGTGTGTGCTGGGGCTACCTGGGAAGCTGTACCCCATTGCTGGTGCCAGCAGCGGGGCTGCCCAGTGAGCACGCTGGTTTGCTGAACTTCTGAATCAGCTCCCCCGTGCCTCAGTTTCCCTTAAACAAAGCAGTGTGGGTGAGGCTCCTCCCACCCTGGGGTGATGCCACCATCTCCATCTGGTCCTCGCTGCCAGACCACCTCTGCAGGCACCTTCCTGCAGCTCCCCAAGTGCCGCTGTGACCCTGTGGGCACCTTCTTGTGTCCACACTGATGTCCCCAATATTTGCAACCTGGTCCCCAGGGGATGTGCCCCTGGTCCCTTGTTCCCCGTGGACATGGGGGATGCTCGTGGCGGCAGAGGATGCTCTGTGCCTGCAGCGTGCTGGGTGCTGCTGGCACCCATGGGCACAAGGTCCACGTGCAGGATCCCCTGTGCTGGGGTGGGAGAAGGCAGCACGTCCTGAGAGCCCTGCCCGCTCCACCCCACGCAGCCCAGACCTCGGGGCAGTGGTTGAGCTTGAACCAGTTTGGGGAACTGGTTTTCAGGCCACAGCACAGCGGGGAGCTCAGGCAGCCGCTTCAGAGCATCCAAATATCCTACACGCTCCTTCTCCAGCGCTCGGTGGGTGACGCTGCAGGCGCTGGCTGTCCTGTGCCCAGGGGACGAGCAGCACCCCTGGATTTTGCCTCCATTTATGCTTTTCTCCAGAAAAAGCCCAAACAAAGCCCAGGGATCTACCGGCCAGACACGCAGCGGCCCTGCCCCACCTCGAGAGGGGCTGCTGGGGGAGATTTATGCTGGTGAGGGGGGGGAAATCAAACCTCTCAGGTTTTGTCAGTCGCCCCATCGTCCAGGAGACCAAAGAACCACTGGCGGGTTTGTGTTGCTGTATTAAACCTTTCTCCAGGATGTTGTTTTGGGGAGGATTTATCTTTTTTTAATGTGAAGATAAAAGCTGCTGAGGTGGTTGGATGGAAGATGAACCTGTACTCCACCTGCCACCGCCAGTGCGGGCACAGGGTGTGAGAGCTGCAAGCTGCGACTCTTGTTAACTCTGAAGCCTAGTGGTGTCGGTTGCAGATCGGGACAGCTGTGCTGCTTTAGGGGGGGTGTGCCCAACCTCAGGGGCAGTGATACAGGATAATGGGATGTGGACTGCTGGAAGTTGAGGTCTGGCTGCTGTCACGCAGCCCTTACCTTCCCAGTCTGCACCCTGGGGGACTCGGGCTGTGCTCAGGCACTGGTGTGGGGCAGGATTGCTCGAGTGGGCTCCTTCTCCATCCCAAAGTGGTGACCCTATTGCCTCCCCCTGTGACATGGGGCTCATCGGGGGGGTGGGCTGCAGCTCCAGCCTCGGAGCTGGGTGAGGACAGGAGATGCTCCGCGCTCTCCCCTCCAGCCGGTGGAGCTCAGCATCGCTCTGAACCGGGTGGGTTTCAGTTCCTTCTTTGTTCCTCTCCTTCTCCTTTAATTGGCTGGAAAAGCAAAGCTCAGTTGGCACCTCCCGCCTGGCTGAGCCTGCTGGAGCCTGCCGGGCTGGTGGCATGCAATGCCGTGCTGTGCCACGCCATGCCAGCACTGCCATCCCTCCTCCTGCAGCCTCCTGGTATTGGGGTGCAGGGAGAGGGGCTGTGGGTCGATCCCATCCCACCTGCCCGAGAGGTTGTGTCCCCCCCGATCACTGTGCCTGGAGAAGGAGCTAACGAGTTCGGCTTAATGAGGGATGGGCGAAGGGAGAGGATGGGCCCATCCCCTGCGTCCCTCCACCACCCCCCAGCCCGGTGTGACATCCCCTTCCCCATCAGGACCCCACTGCACCTCTGCGACCTTCACGGTCCCACTGTCCTCTGCTGTCCCCACCTCTCCTCCTGCCCTGATTTCATGGATACATCGCATGGTTTGGGTTGGAAGGGACCTTTGAAGAT
>NW_010302286.1:0-671 GCF_000700745.2 Antrostomus carolinensis
TAATAATAATAATAATAATAATAATAAAAAGGGACGTCTTGCAAAAAGCCTTCCTACGTATTTTATTTGCTCATAAATTGAATTTAAAATTCAAAATACAGTAGATGTCAAGAGGCTTTGCTGGAGTTACTTATCTGTAAACTTTTAAATTTGTAACTGGAATGTATTTCCTCTTTCTCCAAAAAAAATTGCCAGGTTTGGAAACAAAGCAGGAGGATCACTAAACATGACTGAAAAACCACGAGATGTTTTGTTGTTTTCCTGAGAAGGGGGGGGGGGTCCTTTTGCTTTGAAAAAAATGTGCTATTAATTAATTTTCCTCTCGATTTTCTACCTCACGATTATAGCAGTGGGCAGAAAATTGGACGAGCTGTCTCAAGTATCGTGGATTTAAAAAAAAAACAACAACAAAAAAAGGAAACTTACGAGACAAAAACTACCAGAGCTGCAAATGCCGGACGATGCATTTAACTATGAAGTGGAAAAAAAGAGTTAACTAGTGAATAAAGAAGGAAAAATGAGGTAAAGAAAGATGTTTTAGGTAAAACCCGTTATGTTTTTTCCTTCCCCACCTTCTTACACCATAGTTTTCACTCAAAAATCAACGCGGCCGCCTTTTTTTGATGGAATTTTGAGAAATTTCAAGTAGATTTTTTTGTTTTCCCGCCTTT
>NW_010302287.1:0-368 GCF_000700745.2 Antrostomus carolinensis
TGACTCACACACCCGCTCGAACCCCACCCTGCGCGTGCATTCAGAAATAGCGGCTGTGCCCCCAAACACCCCCTGTAACAAGGGCAGCTCGGCCCTTCCTGCCCTGCCAGAGCTCCGGGAAAGCCCGAGAGCCAGACTAACAGTACAACAACCCAATAAATTAGAAGTGTAATAAAATAAAGTTCTCTAGAGCTGAACATTGGCTGACTGAACAAACAGGGAAGAGGGGAAACGTTCTGTGAGGGCAGCTCATGCTCCGGCTGTCGCTTCTTCCTGGATAAAGCTACTTCAAAATCCGGAAATCCTTGTGCTCCAGCGCCACAATCTTCTTCTCGTTGCTGAACTCGGCTCGGCTGATGCGGGACTGG
>NW_010302287.1:391-754 GCF_000700745.2 Antrostomus carolinensis
CGGCGCGGCTGATGCGGGACTGGGGGCTTCCCCCCTTCCTGAGCCACTCCTGCAGCTCCCGTACGCTGGCGGTGGGACCCTGAATTTGTCCCTGCACGGTGCCATGGCTGGTGTTCTGGACCCAGCCAACGAGTCCAAGTCTCTTAGCCTCCCCCTGAGAAAGTGATGCAGAGCAAAGTGAGATTAATCGGGACTGTGAGCGCCACAGAACCGTACGCTGGCGGTGGGACCCTGAATTTGTCCCTGCACGGTGCCATGGCTGGTGTTCTGGACCCAGCCAACGAGTCCAAGTCTCTTAGCCTCCCCCTGAGAAAGTGATGCAGAGCAAAGTGAGATTAATCGGGACTGTGAGCGCCACAGAAC
>NW_010302288.1:0-9439 GCF_000700745.2 Antrostomus carolinensis
GGGCTATGGTGGGCATCTGGCCTCTAGCCACGGTCAACCCACCACAACTGATTTCCAAGAAAGCATATAAAAATTACCTTTAATAAGCCTAAAATAAACATGTAATTCAAATTTTTGTAATATGATGGAAAATGCATTTGTATATATATAGTTCTGCAGTAAAACACAGAAGCGAAATTTTGTAGGGACAGACTAATTTTATAGCAACCATCATATACTGTGATTAATCAGTTCTTGATTCTCTAAGATAGGTCAAAAATGTACCATTGATTTGAATGGTGCTACTCATAATTAACAGGGAAGTTTATGAAAAGATAGGAATAATATCCAGCAATACCTAATCTTTATGTTGCATTGAATTGCATCAGTGTCTATGAGCCTTTACAACTCTAGAGAGTTATTGCATTATTTTAATGTAAAATACTTAAACAATTCCAGTAGGGTGTTCATATGCAGTGCTTACATATTTTCTACCGGTTCCTAAATTTGACCAAGACCTTATATCTACAATATCCATCAATTTATTTAATTAGAAAGCAAAGAAATCACATCTGTAGTATGCAAAGTGTCTTATAGACAAAAAGCTTTTAAGAATTTGAATAATGGTGAGAGGAATGTCCTCTTATTAAAGCTTAGGGGACCTAAGGGTAAGTGAAATACATTAAGTAGGTACTTATGGTAATTATCTTTAAAATAAATTCTTTATATAAATCAGCAGTGGTCTATCAGATCATTCTTTTGGATTAGCCTTTGTGATAACTAGAATGATTTCTCTAGAGTCAAGCACTGCAGAGCTACAATTAACCTGTAGCAATAAACAGAAGTTTTCTCAGTCAATAATTTGATGATATAAAGAAAATTACAGATATCTGCATTTCACAGAAGGAATGTTTATTTACTTTTTAACATAGTTACTGGTTAAACTTGTTTAACTGCAAGCAATTTTACTGAACTCTGCAAGAAAAGCAATAGGTAGGACTGTAAGACATCAGTGTGTGCTTGAGCAGAATCATTAGCTAATGTCTTGCAAAACAAAATGAAAATATATGTAGAGGCTAAACATGAAAAGATAAGTTAATAGACAAAACACTAGAAACTACTACTTCGAAGTTTTGGTTGGTTTCATTTTTCACTTTAGCAACAAATGATAATTTACTACATTTTGTAATGCAAGTTACTCCATACAGAAGAGCAGGTGTAAAAGCGTTAAGTAAGGCCTCCCTGGCTGTGTGTTAAAACTGCTTCCAATAAAGCCACCTCTCAAAAAGTCACCTGAAACAGGAAGCTAGAGATAGACAGACGTGAAGCAAGTATACCCTACACTTAATGATACCAGCCTTCCTCGATGGACTAGCAGGTTCTGGTTAGCTTTCAGTCCATCTGTGGATGAAATCTTTGTGGGATGAAACTGTTTTAGTGGAATAACTAGTGCCGGGTACTAGTCACCCCAGCAAGAAAAAGAGAACAGACAGAATCTGTTCCAAGACTACCAAATTTCTAATTTATGCCCTGAGGTAAGAAACTGGGTTTCATACTGGAATGCTAAAAATCAGCCCTTCTGAGACACCTGATGTATCAATCTAAGAGTCATAATAGAAGAGCCATAGTTCCATAACCCAAGTAATGATATTCAGAAACTGGCTTTCCCTATCTGAATCTTCAACTTCAACTGAAGATCTGACATTTTGTGTGATTTCCGTAATTCTGTGAAGTGCAATATAAATTAATGTGTAAAGGTGCTTAGAAATGCATCTAAAAGTAACCTGAGAGAGACTGTTCTTCTGTGTTGGCAGAGTTTCGAAATACCTGATGATAGAGATGTTCATTTTCAGTGGGGAAGGAAAAAAAAAACAACAAAAAAACCCCAAACAAACAAACAACAAAAAAAAGCAGCTTAGTGGATTTCTTTAAAATCAAACTCAATTTTTATTAGGATAGCAGCAGGAAGTAAGTTACCAAATGATAATGATAGAGTCTTTTAAGGAACACATTCAACCTTCTGCATAATTTCAGTCTAATAAAAAAAATAGAGCAACCTGTATAGTTTATTATGTGACTTGATACTACAGACTCCATATTCTCAGAAAAAAAAAAAAATATGCAGTGACAGGGTAGTTCTTAATGTTATTTTGTTTTAGCAGAACTGGACAAAAGCCAAATTTGAATGGATATGCTTTGTATGTAAAACTTATCGTGCAGTTTTAATTAAAATGTACTGAACCTTTCAGCTTCATTTAAAAGAGTTAATCTTCTGAATACTCTCAATTTTCTTTTGATTACATTATATTTAAAGAGAAACTATCATACTTTCTTAAATTAAATAAGATGGACTAATTTTTAAAACACCAGGAAATAAAATCCAAAATTTGCGTTCTTACGGACACAAATCTATGCATTTTTGGCAGTAATTTTAATGACAGAAGCCTTCTGTAAATATTCAATATCAGAATGTGGAAAAATAAACACTTTTTTTTTTTTTTCTGAAAAAGTCAATATTTAATGATTTTTACATATGAACACATCTCACTGGGATGGATACTGAAGGTAACTAATTTGACCACATATAGAAAGCACCAAAGCTGGTTTCTGTCTTTATTATTTTTAAATGCTGTTGTGTGCCATTGCTAAAGTGGTTAACTGTGGGTAGCCTGTATAATAGATACATTGATTTCCTCATTCTACTAGGTGAACAATATCTGGAAAGATAACAGATATTTAAAGATTTTCAGACCATTTTTATTAAATCTTCTATCTATGCTATACATAGATAACATATACATCTATTATTGTATAAGATTTATATTAAGATAATTAAAGGTTAATAATAATACAGTAAAATAATGTAATGAGTAATATAATGAACAAATAAAATAATAGTGTGAAGGTTATAAGAAAGATGATAGATACAGATGTAGATGTAGATAAAGATAGATATAGATGATATCGATAGTTTGGAAACAGTATTTTTCTGGGTGTTATATGGAAATATTAAGTGAACTGGTCAGACCACATAGACTGAACTATCATCAGCAGTGCTGATAATGTCCAGGTCTAGCACCCCTCCTTGGCCTCTGAAGGCCTCTATCTCGCCTGTGACATTGACTCACTGACAAATGGCACCCAGCTCAGAGTCCCAACCATGCAACGGAGGTAAGGGACCCCTTCTGAAGAGTTCATAGTTAAGGTTACTGCCCTTTGGTAATCTAGGTCATAATTTATGGATATTTTAGGATTTACCATGTAAAAAGAATCCTCCTAAAGTGCTTTCCCTCACTTGTAGTTGACTAGAACATCCTGATGCATCCTGACTTCAAGTGGTCAGGGTGGGCTAGTGTAATGTGTTCAAGCTGGAAACTCTCAGTTAGACTATACCAATGCAAAAACCTGTATGTGATGACTGAAGGACTTAAAAACTCTGAACTACCACTGCATGCTATAATGCATCTCCTCAGCAACATTGCCACCTGGAATACAAAGCACAGGATACAAAATATTCACTATATTGTTTTTCTAGGTGATTGCAAAAGAAATGTAAGAGATAAGGTTTAATCTACAAGGCATTTCAGGTCCTGAAAGAGCTGTTGCACTGCCTGGGAAAGTAAAGAGATTGTAAGATGTCTAAGGAATAAGCTAATGGAGTCACGGCATTGGTAGTGTCAAAAGAGGTTATAACAGTCTGAATCCTAGTGGAACTCCTCCTTGAAGCTGATCTTGTTTAAACATGTATTAATGATGCAATTAGGTTTTAATGGTGTTAAGTAGGAGTGGGTTGTGAAGTTTGCTGATGATATAAGACTGAGAGTGCTCACTAATAAAAGAAAATTCCAGGATACCATGCAGAAAGAACTGTGTGATCTTGCAGAATGGAGAAATAAGAAAGGGAATAAATGTGAGAACTGATAATAAGCCCTTCTGCTATATGTTAAGAATTAGAAATGACTGAAGAGTCATGACTATTGAAGTATTAATATAGTATAACACTAAAATATGCAAATGCAATCTTTGAATGTATCAGAAAGGTCTTTCCAGCAGATATGAAGCAAAGGTTTGACCTCTTCTCCTCCCCCTCCCTCCCACCACTTTACTCTAGTCTTCCATATTTAAAAAAGATGGATTCAAACTGAAACAAGTTCAAAGAGGGCTATATGAAAAGCCTATCATTCAAAGGAAGAAGAGAGGTTACGTTTTTTTAGTAGAGTGTGGTGGGCTGACCTTGCCTGAATGCCAGGTGCCCACCAAGCCACTCTATCACCCCCCTCCTCAACAGGATGGGGAGGGGAGAAAATAAGAGGGAAGAAAAACCCTAAACTCGTGGGTCAAGACAAAAGGCAGTTTAATAGAAAAAAAGCAAAGCAAAGCAGCACAAGCAGAAGCGAAAGAACAAAATATTTATTCTCTATTTCCCATCAGCAGGCGATGTTTGACCACATCCCAGGAAGAAGGACGTCAGTATGTGTTGCGGTTACCCCAGAAGACAAACATAAATAACAAATGCCGCCCCTTCCCCCTCTGTTCCCCTTGCTTTCATTTCTGAGCAGACGTCATATGGTATGGAATATCCCTTTGGTCAGTTTGAGTCAGCTGTCTTGGCTGTGTCCCCTCCTAAGACCTTCTCCATGCCCAGCCAACTGGAAATGTTGGAGAGACAGCCTGCACTGCTCAACAGTAACCAAAACACCGGTGTGTTATCAGCACCCTTCTAGCTACTAGTACAAAACACAGCACTCTGAGGGCTGCTACGGGGAAAATTAACTCCATCTCAGCCAGACCCAATACATACAGCAAAACATAGGCTGCAAGGGAATATGCTAATCCCAAAATTAAATACTAAAGTGGTAAAGAAGTCCTTTAAAAGATAATGTCACAGAAACGTATATATACATATACGCACACATATGTCAATTCATTATACACATGGAGGCTGGAAATCAGAAGAATGTGCCTTGAAGCAGAAGGTTCCTAAACAGTTTTCATAAGCAAGCAGTTGAAACAGAAACCTAATCACTTCTAAAATTAGAGATTAAATTTAGAGATTATAATTTTTGGCCATTTGTCATATAGAGATTGGACTCAAAAGTGCCTTTTTACCCCACTGTGTTTGTACAATATATAAACTACAGCCTTAAATATTAGTGCTGAATTTGCGATGATTAGCTATATTCTTCTAGCATAACAGCTCTGTGCAATCAAAATAAAGGTCAGCTTTCTCAGGATAAGGAATTCCTTGACATTAACAGTCAAGTGTACAATGAATTTCCCCAAGATCTACAAAGTGAATCAATTCTCCCAAATTCTAAGTCATTGTATGTTTTTGATGGGATTGTCTCATCTCCTCCTCAACAAAAAAAAAAAAGAAAAAAAAAATTATTGGAGGTTTCAGTGTCTAAGTGTCTACACAGCTGTACAATACAGCCACTGTGCTCCAGAAAGTCTTAGGCCTGCTTTGTGAAGACAAAAGTCAGACCACTGTTCTGGGGGATAGTGTTTCACCTTAGCACAGACAACAGAAATAGAATTTCTGCAATGCTATTTATTTGCAACAGAAGCAGCTTTTATTTGCTCAATAACTTTGGATCAAACTGGCTCTGTTTGCAACTAAACATGTTGCCTTTTTCCCTTTGGTTAATAATTTTTCATCTTTGTCATAAAAAATGAAACTCAAATGTTTATTTCTAGCTGGGTTGCTATCAATAGGACTCTATTCTAGAGAAAATCCTTCTTCATTTACATCTAGATTCCCAATGGAATTTTGTTTTTTAATACAAATAGGGAGGGTTATATTTCGAAGATCACCATCCATTTTACTCCAGCTGAAGTAATTTGGGGGTGTGGGTGTTTGGAGGCTTTGGCAAGTCAAGCATCTAACACAGCAGCTCTTTTTATGACAATGAGTCAGAAGGGAACCCGCACCACACTCCCACATCTGCATCAGGTCCCCACTTCTACCAGCAGGATGTACAACATGTTTATTTTTTGTCACTGAATACAAATGTGACTGAATATAGAGCAGATCTGCTGAATAAGTAGGTGCATTTTTACATAATACCTTTTCATAACTGAATAAAGGTCAAAATCTGTTTGACTTACATTGCATGAAATTAATTCAAAGGAGATCATTTAGGACAGAATTCAGCCCCAAGCTTCTGTAAGACTAAAATTACAGATGGCTTTTTCAGAAACAAAAGAACACACTACAATGTCCTTCACTCTCATCCTATAAAACTGTTCCAAACTGAACTCAAATGTAATTAATGATAAATAGGAATTAGTTATTGCAGAGGAATCACTAAATCATAATGCCATGACAATGGGGCTAAAATAAATTAACTAACTTGAAGTGAGATTAAAAGCTACATATAAGCTGGGTACCTTCATGGACTACTCCCAGTCACAGAGAGCTTAATGAATATAGTTACTGAGACCTTGTATAGAAATCATACTGAATGGTCAACACATATCTAGCATAAACTTCAGGATTTGCTCTTTTGAACTGATTGGTTTCAGCTCGAATGGACCATTCCAAAACTGGTTGATTACTGAGACATAAAGGCCTGGTATGCTCCTCATTTCTTGAGAGCTCTCTGCTCCCAGTGCACACACACATGAACACGCACATTGTGGTGGCTTGAATCCAGGCTGTGAATGATGAATAACAGAAGGAGTAATCAAATCCCTCTAAAACCATTAAAGTCACATTTTCATTGTTAGTTTGCAGCACAATACCCCTATGAGCAATAATTTTGACTGCCATGAACATATAACAGTAATACAGTGCGACTGGTTCAAAATTAATTTATACTGGGCTACTTCAATTAGTCAGTGCAATGCTAGAGCTAACAGATGTTCCATATTGTAATGCAGTATTACAGAACAAGCGTATGACATAGCTACATTGATTTTATCTTCACTATCTTTCCCATATAACACCAGAAAACATGCAGTATATAAGACCAAATGCAATTATGAGTCTTTAGAGTTAGCAGTTGGACATGGCAGAAAATATTAGTAAGCTCTCTTGCCCTTAGGAGACCACCATGTTGAAGAAAATCAATTTTTATAAAGTTTTGGATGGTTTCCCAGATACGCTGCAAAAATTGATAAACACTTAAGAATTTTTCAACCAAAAGAGGACAGGTGTCAGAGAAAAGAGGAGACCTATTATGTCACTTACACCATATTTTACAGCAGTGCATCATCACAGCAGTGGCTTAACCCAAAAACATGGCATTATTCAATGTCCACCTCTGTACATAAATTCATTGATTCCAAGGCCAGGAGCAACCTCTGCTAACACAGAGTTTGACCTCCTCTTGAACACAAGCCATAGGATACCCTGGATGCAGTCCGACCTGTTCAATAATCCCAACTGTAGAGAGCCCAGTATTAACCTTTGCAAATTTTTCCTACTTTTAAAATATCTGTAGCTTTCTTCTGATCTGAGTTTGTCTTGTTTTAACATCTTGCCCTTAGACATTGGCAATAATTTAGTCTTAGTTTCAAACTTTTGCTTTCCATGTAAGTGCCTTTAGATTGAGAACAAGTCACCTTTTAATCTTGATAAACAATAAATTGCTTTATAAATTTAACTAGATTAAATGAGATAAAGCTGGTAGAGTTATACATTGTATGGTTTTATTTCCTCATAGGGAAATTCCAAGGATTATCATGTAACCTCTCCAAACTATGCACTCCTGTAGCACCAGATCAGAGCACGGTACTCTAAAGCAGTAGTATTCAAAGGTGACATAACTTCCTTATTTCTATACAAAAACCTCAAGCAATAACACTGCAGTTCATGCTTGCCTGAGCTTTATAGTCAAGGCTTCTCAGAAAAGAAAAGTTTTACTCCTTTATTGGAAATAACATCCTTTCATGCTAGGCCTGTGGCTTTACACTTGGCCATATGTAAATTCAGTTATTTGTTTGCACCTGCCTTTCCAGAAAGTCCTGATCACCTTGCATCGAAGACTTGCCTTTTTGTTATTCACTATGCTCACAACATTTTTCATCTGCAAATTTATCAGTATCATTGTGTATTTTCTTCCAAGCATTGAAAAAGAATATTAAATATAATCGAGTCAAATACTGATCCCCAAGGAGCTCATGGACAAACATCTGATGAATGATGATTCTTCATTTACAGTAATATTTTAAGACTTTTCAGTTGCCCGGGTTTTAATCAATTCAGTATGTGCCATGTTGATTTTATTTCTTAACCAACATGTCATGTGCTTCCAAATGAAATGTCATATAGAAGACTAAGCACGTTCCATCAATTTTATTACCTTTATAAACAAAACAGGATTGCTGTATCATCTGTTTCGTTATTCTGCCTGAGATCATTATCAGGCTGACAAATCTATAATTACACTTTTTTGTTGTTTATATTGATACAGAATTTGATCTCCTGTTTACATCTGGGACAACCAAAATGTTTCCAGTGTTAAAACTCAATGCTGAAAACCAAGCCTAACAATTCAAGGAGATCATCAGCTAGCTCTGTTAATCTTGGATGCAAATTACCTGGACTTGCTTATTTTGAAATGTTTGCTGGTATTAGTCTTTGTTTAACATATACCTACATTTTTTGAACTGAAACATTTTTCTCCTTATGCCATACTAGATTCAAGGCTACAAACAACTGCAGTGTTGATACAAGACTGTACGGTTGTGCAACCTCTTTGTTATCACAAGGTACAGAACATGTCCCATCTGTGGTCCTGAAGGGTGAATACCCTTTGTCACAGCCAAGAGTATGCTTTGATATGCCAGTATCACCTGCCTGTTGCCTAAAGCAGAAACTGTAGTATTTTATTTAATAAACATCCTTCCTCTATTACATTATTGTTGAAAAGTTCCTATTTCCATCTGACTTTAGACTAGTACTAGATCAGAAATCTCTTGTCATAGTCTACATCAAAATATCTTTCTTATTGCATTGACATTTTCCAGCCTCTTTTTCACCCTTCAGCTTCTCCCCTTATTGCTTTATATCACATAGTTTTCTTTGTAAAATATGGCATGAACTGACCAAACCCATCTTTTTTAAATACACCTTTGAAAGACAGTGATGAGTGACATATACTTCCTGTTCAGTTTAGTGTAATCTAAAACTCATCAGAAAATATCGTATCAACTGAGATAGAAGATGGTTGTTCCCACTAAAATAACTGTATAATCTCTGATCTTTACCTGCATCTGTACCTGTGGACATCACTTAATTATAAGCCATCAATATGAAAAACATTAATTTTTCTTTAAAATAACAGGAAGTGAGTATATTAATACAACACTTAAAATAATTTTCACTTTCAAATGTTAACATTTGCAAAGGAAAGTTACAAGTTTTCTTTACAAAAATTATTTTTATAATAATTTTTTATAAACTTTATAATATAATTTTATAAACTATTTTTAAATATAAAAATATAAATATTTT
>NW_010302289.1:0-6767 GCF_000700745.2 Antrostomus carolinensis
TTCCCCACCTCTGTCCCCAGCCCTGGTCCTGTCCCTGTCCCCATCCCCACCCACCTGGGACAGTGTAGAGTGTTGTCCTACACAGATCAAATCCAAAGCATCCCCCTACCCAAATATTCCTCCTCATCTCCCACCCACTTCTGCCCAGACTTCCCCCCCACAGTCCCACCCTGGCCCATCCTCTACCCACTCTAGATCTGCCCCATCCTAAATTGCCCCTGCCCCACGTCCCTTCTCTATTCTACACCCGGCCCTTGCTCCCACCCAATTCCTCCTTTCCCCCACACTCTTCCCCACACTCCTGCCCTCTGAACCCTGCACTCTCCCACCCCACAAGTCCCTTTCCAGCACTCCCATCCCATGCTGTCAGTCCCCTGCATTCACACAGCCCCCATGCCCCACAGCACATTCACTGACATTTTTTCTTGCCAGCTCCACTTCCTCCTCCAGGTCCATCTAGAGGCCCTTTTTCCCTAGCCAGGTCTCAGGATCTCCTCCTACCTTGTCTCATGAGCCCCATAATTCCTGCTCCCCCTTGCCCTCTCCTCCTGGCCCCATAGGCCCTGCTCACCACCCAGCCCCAGCACCCCTCACGGCCCCAGAGAGACAACCCAGCACTTCACGACTCCTGGAGAAGCGCCCCAAATGTCACAGGTGCTTGCCCTGACAGACACTCTGGGTGCTGCCTCGGTTGGCAGTGCCACACCAGTTCCCCACTAGCAGCCCCAGTCCCCTTGTCTCCCCATCCTGTCCCATACGGGCTGCATCACCCATCTCCAGTGCCTGAGCTGCGATTGAAACAGCAAATGCAGGGAACACGGAATATACAATATACAAATGGCATCACTGGCACATCCTGGGCTCCACAGAACCTGTCAGAGGAGCAGCACCTCTCCTGGCCTCACCTGTGACCTCTCACTCCACCACAAGGCTGATGCAGCATATGTGTCTGCTCAAATCCCACAGGTGCTGCTTCCAAGGTAATATAACAATACCAATTGTGCATAATTAATGCTCACGTTCACAACCAGCCTTACAAACACTGATGAACTTAGGCTAATGACCTCACAGGGGGAGAGAGAAGTTAGCAACTTGACAACAAGCAGCTTTCTTGAGGTCCTACTCATGTTCCTGAGCACTATTTTGAGTTTCCTGGCCTGCAAGGAATCTCCAGGCTCGCACAAGCAAAGCCCCAGTCTTAGCTGATGTCAACACTGTGCTTTGCACAAAGGACATCCATGGTATCAGCGACATCACCCAGTGCTTGCACACAGAAAGGGTGTGACTCTGCTCTGCCCCGTTTCCGACTCGCGCTGAGCACGGGGGTCTCTGTTCTGGCATTGCTGCTGCCACCGCTGCCCATCTAAGCCATGACAACTGCACCCAACAGTCCTCAGGGGCAGGTCTCCCATCCCAAGCCTCTCACAGCCCTGGTCGTGCCCTCCTCAAGCTCAGCTCCTGACAGTTGTACCTACCTGTAAGAAGCAGGTCCCAACAGGGGTGTTCTCCTTCAGGGACACATTGTAGAAATTACTCCTGAACACTGGCTCGTTGTCATTGACATCCTGCAGGGCCACATGCACCACAGCTGAAGAAGAGAGGGCAGGAGTTCCCCTGTCCGTGGCCAGCACAGTCAGCTGAGGCTGAGGATCCTTCTCATAATCCAGCGGGGCAGCAGTGGTGATGATACCTGTGGCAGGGTCAATGGCAAACCAGCTGGAGTGGGTGTCATGGCCATGCACGATACTGTACCGCACCTCCCCATTGGGACCCTGGTCCTTGTCACGAGCTGTCACCTGCAGGACAAAGCTGCCTGGGTACACAACCTCAGGGATGCTTTGTTTGTACTCCTGCTGGTCAAAGAGTGGAGGGTTGTCATTGATATCCATCACTTGCAGTACAAAGGCTGATTCTGCCCGGAGTGGGGGTGTTCCTGAGTCAGTAGCTGTCACCCGCAAATCATAGGAATCTCTTTCCTCCCGATCCAGAAGCTGGTCCACGCAGATCAGGTAGATGATGTTGTCCTTGGTAGTGAGGGCAAACTTGCCATCCCCTCCCTCCAGTGTGACATTGACATTGGAATATTCGCCGTAGTCTGGATCAGAAACAGAGATGCGTGCCACATACTGACCAGGCTGGGCTCCCTCAGAGATCTGAGGGGAGCCATCTTCACTCAGGAAGATGATAGTCATGGTGGGCTGGTTGTCATTGTAGTCACGCACATGAATAGTGACAAAGGCTGTGGTGACCTCAGGGTGGACAGCCTTATCCCTTGCCTGCACCACCAGCTCATGCACCTTCCGTACCTCATAGTCCAGACCCTTGTTGAGCTTGATGACTCCAGTTTGGGAGTCAATGGTGAAGTACTGGTCAGGGTCGCTCTGCCGCCGGTTGATCTCATAAATCACATCCCCATTGTCACCTTCATCCGCATCAGAGGCAAAGACCTGGAGGATGCTGCTGCCAGGTTTCAAATTCTCTGAGATAAGGGTATGGTAGCGGCTCTGGTTGAAGCTAGGAGCATTGTCATTGATGTCCTGGATGGACACATCCAGCGTCATCTGTGTACTCCGTGGAGGAGAGCCACCATCATAGGCTTCCAACAGCAGCGAGTACGATGACCGGTTCTCCCGATCCAAGACGTTGCTGACCACCAGGTCCAAATACAGGACCCCATTGGGTCCTCGACGTGTTTCCAGGCGGAAGGCCTGCCCCACGTTCTCTCCCTTAATCACGTAGCCTTGTGTATTGAGTAGGCCACTGTCAGCATCAAAGGCTGGGTCCAAGGGAAATCTGCTGCCAATGGGCGTGTGCTCTGGGATCTGGAATGTGCTGTGTTGTTTGGGAAAGGCTGGAGCATGGTCATTGATGTCGTTCACTTGGATGTTCACTTCTACTGTGATGCCTTCTGGGGTAACAGCAATGAAGCTGTAGTGGTCCCGTGTCTCTCGGTCCAGGACACGAGCTGTTTTGATGATACCGGTGTTCTCATCTATCCCCAAATCAGTGGTGACACCGCTGCCCTCCTGTGCTGAGATGAAATACATGTAGGCACTAGTTCCATGGGGCAGGCCAGCACTGATGTCCCCAATGATGGTGCCAGCTGGCTGCTCCTCATCTATTTGTAGATCCAGGGTGCCCAGGACAGCAGAGCCCTTCCCTGCTCTCAGGCCTCCAAGAATTAGCAGCTCCAGCAGAAGCAGAGCTGACCCCTTCATGTGCTCCATTGCTAGTGACTCGCAGAGCAGAGCGTGGCTCTATCTCCTTCGCAGTGTGCGCTTTAATCCTGCAAGGAATGCAGACCAGAGGATGCTGGTTAAGGGGGAACAGCAAAGGAAGGACAGAAAAAAAAAGTTCATGGAGAGAGATTGCCCGCTACGTCCCTGCTGCATGATTGCTCTGCATCACCTACCCCTCACAAAGAGCAATGGGGGAAAATGTGCAGAGCAAAGGGGAAAACGTGTCAGAGCTCAAGGTGACCAGAAAGAAGGTCTGGGACAGCACCAAGCAGGTCACACCTGACAGTGCGCAGAGGGCAGCAGCCAGCACCCTGTCACAGAGGCTGTTTCCTACATAGTCAAGCATCCTCCCCAACCACCTGCCCTCCTGGCAACTCTGTTCTAGGAGAGCAGAGCATTCCTGAGCCTGAACGCTCCCTGTGAGGCTGAGAGAGGCTGTCTGCAAGGGGACAGAGATTTTGGGACAAACAGCAGCCTAGCACCTCTCCACCCTGAGAAGAGCTGGTCTCAAACTGGGAGAGAGCTCAACGAGTGACAGCATTGAGGACCCCCCCCACCTCCCACCCCCAGTAGCGTGCCTCTCAGGACCACAGGGATACGGGTGCCAAAAAACCCATGAAGTGCAAATCTGGTGTCCCTGGGAGGGAGCAGCAGAACTGGAGCGGGCTTAGATCCAGGGAACAATAAATCAGAAGGGCTGTATTGCAAAGGATGTACCCACAGCTGGGAATGCCCAGGATAAAATCAGACAGGGCCCATTGTTTGGCCTGGCAGAGAGATCAGTGGATGCCCCGAGCTGGTACCATGGAGGGTGGTGGCAATACAGCAGGAACGCAGCAGCTCCCTCTGAACTGCCAGCTGCTCTGACTTCTTCCCGGCCCCACACCCTCCGCCGCTCACTCTCCTCCTTTGTCTCCTTCTCGCAGCTCCTTGCTCGCTCTGGCTCCTTCACTCCATTCCCCCCTGCCGTAGCTCCATCTCACTGCAGCAGTGGGGGAGGGATACGCAGGGAGGAGCAGCTCCCTGCGGCAACACCACTACTGGACACGCTGGACACGCTCCCAGTGCCCAAAGGCTGTCAGCCCCCCCCAGGACCCTGCCCACCCTCCCTCTGAAGAGCCAGAGAAACTCAGCAGCCAAGGAGCTTGTGAAGAACACCAGCCCCAGTGCTGCTTTCAGCCCCCGGTAAACGAGGCTTAGTGGTCTGCAGGGATGGCGGCAGCATGAGCTCACACTTGGACTCTCTTGAAAGCATTTGCTGCTGGTCCCATAACCACACTCAGGAGCCGCTCATGTCAGACGAAGGACGGCAGGAACCTCCTTGTCTTTGGGGATCGAGGTGGCTGACACTGCCTAGTTTGGGGACTAAGAATAACAGTCCTTGATCTTAAGAACCCTACAGCAGTATTAACCCTTTCTAGGGAATGTAGGATGATTATTCCTGGGTCCTCTTTCCCACCTCAGGTCATCTGTTTAGACAGATTTCCCTGTGGAAATCCTGGGTTAGTAGCAGAAAGGAAAATGTTAAAAAGCGTTTTCTACATATCGCAAAGTTTTTGTTTACTTCAGTGGGAATCCAGTGCCCGAGTAAATCCACATGTTGTCCTTGCACCTAGCAAGTATGAATCCTCATTTTCTCTCAGGAGAAGTCAAAAGAAGTTGCTTTGATCCCTGTGGGCTGCTACCTGGTGATCTGCACTAACTCTGTGGTCCTAGATGGGTCCCTCTCTCTGTTGGAGGTAGTTAAACCCCCCTGGTTGGAGGGGTAACTGCAGACATCCAGAACACCCAGTCCTGGGAGAATGAGGTCCAAGTTTGCTTCTGTGATGAAACTGCACCGTCCTAACTGTGACCCAGCTGCTCAGGTCATGGGAAGGTACAGGGCTCATGGGAAGGTACAGGGCAGGGGGGATAACGCCTGGGCAGGGGGTTAGACAAAAACTAAATAAAAGGGAAAGTAGGAAGACAGGTAGAGGGACGTGGCTCCCTGGGTCAATCTCAGTGGCTGAGGACAGGATGAATCAGAAAGGTCTCAGGTAGTACCTGGAACAGATCAGGGCACAGATATGGGGGAAAAAAACACCTCGTTTGATCATTTGATCAGTGATGTGGCTCTTGAGAAGCAGAAAGGAGTGTAGCAAGGCTTTGTGGGCTGCTGGCAGGGAGGAGAGAAACTTGAAAAGGGAATGTGGAGAGTGTGAAAAGCAGCCGAGAGAGCGCTGGGGCAACAAGGGAACAGAAAGGACGGGAAAAGTCTTTGGGGTGGGGAACTGGTGATGAAAGTCTGTGTAAACTTCTCTCTTTCCATCCTCCCTGGAGACAAGCGGGTAGTTTCAGAGCTCAGCTGCCTCTTGGGTAAGAGATGCGACTGACAGTTTGCCAGATTGCACCAGCCCAGGATGGGCAGAAGGTACGAGCAGCACTCTCTTCCTATGAAGTTTGCAAGTCTGGGTGATGGAGGAAGACAGCAGTGACCTCAGTGGATGCAGAGTCACCAAATCTGAACAGCTGCTTCCAATTAGCAGATAGCTCAGCGCGAGGGGCTGGCTGGGCTGGCCCAGGCCCAGCCCGTGTAATGTGAGCCAGACTGCCCTCCCCGTCCCTCCCACCATCGGGCACTGAGGACCTGGGTAAAAAATGGCAGCAGAAGCCTCTGAAGAAAACTGCTAGCGTGACAATCTGTCCAGGGAGGCGTTTGGGGTCCAGAGCCATGGTAAGGAGGTTGACAGGAAAGGCAGCTAAGATGGAGTGAGCTGCAATGTACATCTCCAAGCCCAGGGCTGATAGGTCAGGGCACCAGGAGAGCCCAGTCTACACTCAGCAAGGACGCATTTAGGGAAAAAAAAAGGTATGGAAGTACAGAGGGACAACTGCATGCATCCCTGCCTGCCTGCCAGTGGTACCTTGCATCTCATGCCAGCCATGAGGAAGGGGACACAGGCCCACATTGTCCCCAGCAGAGAGGCTGGAAGGACAGCACCCACTGTGCATGTCACAAACAGATGTCAGCACGCTTGCTGTGCAAAAGCTCCATCAAAGCTGCAGATGCTGCTGAGGCCATACCCAAAGCCTCACATGAGAGGCTGTGACTCATGTAATGATGTTTTTTGTGACTCCAGTCCAGCTGAGGAAGGATTCTGAAGTCCATTTAATCTTTGCTGAGCACCAGTCACCGAGGTGGACTATGCTTTTCTCTTCTACATTCACATAGAGCTCTCTCTGAAGAGTTTCAGATTATCTGCGCTCAGATCCAGACACAGCCCAGCCTTGCCTGCAGCGCAGCCTGAGGCTAACGACTCGCTTTCAACCTCTACTTAGTCTGCCACTACCTCCAGTCATCTCCATGCCTCCAGGCCCTCCCGGACCAGCACCCCATTGCTCACTCCCAGCCCAGCCTCACTTCCTTCCGATATCAACTCTGAGCAGTGACCACGGATGGTGACCATCCTCTCAGAAGGGTGCAGACAAGCTCCACTGCATCCCTGTGCATCCCATTTCTGTGCCAACACCAGGGCTTCCTGCAGGCTG
>NW_010302290.1:0-7287 GCF_000700745.2 Antrostomus carolinensis
AACCCAAACCATTCTATGATTATATAATTATATAATAAGACTGGAAAAGAAGAATGTAGTTCAGTAGCTATTCTGAGAACATCAGGCACTTAACAAGCTCAACAAAACACTTATTTGTTGATGAGGACTTTGCCTGACCTGAAATGGCAGCCAGGACCAGGCTGGTGAAGACACTGCCCTGCCAACTGTACTCAGCTCTGATGGCAACAGTGAGATCCCTGCCACAGAGCGAGCGTATTTCAAACAAAATAGTTTAGCACTCAGCAGGGGGAAGGAAATTATTTTCCTTCCCACTTTCAGAAGAGATAAAAGCAACAGCAAGGACCTTAGTTTTTAATGCTAAACAACTCCCTCACCAATTTCCTTTGAGTAGCCTGGTAAAACACCCACAGAACATGCAAAAATCACTGCATGTGTGCTGGGGCAGGGTAACTGAGGGGTTTGAGATCCACCTCTGAGAATCCACCTTTCTAAGTGGGAAGAATTCATACAATGTTAATGTCTTTTCCTCCTCTACTACTCACGGAACTTTCACATACAGACCACAGTCTTTGTGCAGAAATTCACAGCATTTGTTAGAAGAAGGTTCAGTCCGACAGTCCCACCTGCTTGAAAAAAATGTGTCAGCCCAACAAAAAGTAGTGGAAAAGCAGAAATTTGTATTTTCAGACTGCTGAATCAGGGCTAAACTGGAAAACAAGAAGGTCAGGGTGCAATTAACCTCCTTGCACCCCAAGAGACTGAGAGGAGAATCCAAGTGGAGCATTACAGCTTCCATTACAATGGATCATTATATTAATATATAATGGAAATGTACTTGAAAAATAAATACATGTTGGGGGTATCAAAGCTGTTGACAAATTTTTAATGGATGTTTGTAACAGCTTCCCTGAGTATCCATGACTAGGCCATTTCCTGTTATCCTATGAAAACTCTTCAAGAGAAAACTTATTTTTAATATCTTTTTTTCAGGAAGGACACTGCAACTGGTCATATAGAAGAATATTAAAAGGCAGGCAGATTACATCAGAAAAATAAATACCCCACAAAGATTATGAAGACATTAGGAAAAACATTTACTTTAAAATACCAGAGTTGGTCAAATGAAACATTGTTAAGCCATTAGCAAATTAAATGAATTTAGCAAAAAACCTGCCTGTCTCTTGAGTCTCCACATGAGCAAATAAAACACATTTTTCCTCCAGCCCAGCTCATCCTCACCAAGTAGTTCCTACCCAATATAGAATATGCAGTAACATGACAACTGAGATTTTTAAAACCTGGTTTTACACAAAGGCTCTTCTGTTTGTGCTTAAAAAAGAAATCTGTGGATACAAATAGGCTGTATACTTGAAGGCAAAAAAACAATCTTCTAAATTTGTCCAAATAAATTTGTCCCAATACCAGGTATTACCTTGCCACTGGCTGTACTCACAATTCCTTGTGCTCCAAAAAAATAGTGTGCAAATGAAACTGAGCTGAAAAACACGGCCTCGTTCATTTGCTGTTCGAGTAATGTGCTCTTTGCAATTAGGTGTGCTAATCAGAATACACATTCTAATACACAAGAGGTTTCCTTTAAATTAAGCATTAAAAAGGGAGTTCTCGGGAGAGATGAAAAATATAGAAAAAATTTTCAAGGCAAGAGGAGGGAAGAAACAGAAAAATTTACAACTATGCCTGGTAATTACAACTTGAGAAAACAAACACAGGCAAAAGCAGGGAGGTATTCATCAGCAAGCTGATTGTTTACCTGCTTCCTCTTCAAAGGGTCCAAGAGCTCCCTGGCTATAGTTTTACATGATAAATACTAATTAAAAATCAGGGAAGCCAAGTGTAAAATTATTTTTGATGAACTATAGCTGACAATTATTAAAGAAAACACACGAAGGCACATAAGAGACCATTTGCTGGCATTATTTATCCTCCCTGGTTGGACTAATATTTGGTGCTGCAGGGAAGGGCTGAGACTTTTAATTCTTCATGTTTTGAGTCTCACTTTGGACAAAACCAAATGGAAGTACTAACAAATTAGTTGGCTGGTTTGGACTTGAAAACTTGTGTTTTCTTTGGAAGTAAGAATTTCATTATAAAGTAAGAAAGATTTCTAATTAAAGACTAGCTGATTGCCCAATCAAGCAGAACAGAGCACGGCCCGACGGGACGTTCCCCACAGGACATGGGAAGTTAACAGTGAAGTCACTTCTGCCCAAATTGCACCAGTTTTAGCACCAAAAATGAAGATAAATTTCCTTAGAGCAAAACGGTACTCCAGTCATTTCAGGAAATAACACTGGTCTGAAAGCCTTCAAAACTCCAGCTGAAGAACTGACTCGTCTCAAATCTGCATCCCTGCTGAGTGATGGTTCCCTGGGTCAAACACCAGTGAGGGAGAAGCCACAGCAGATCATCAGAGCAGAAGCCCAAGTTTCTGTCTGCAGGAATCAGATCAGCAGCCAGCCTTTGAGGAGGCAATGAGCTGTGGTTCTGGCTGTTTGCTGGAGCAACCACCTTTTGGTGGAGAAGTCAACCTGACACAGGACCAGGAGTTACCATTATTCTTGCCACACTCAGTTTAGTGTCGCAGTCCTGCTGCCAAAAGAGAACGAAGCAACTGGTTCATCTAACCAAGACTTCTACCTCGTTCAGTGAAAAAGCATCCTGTAAGATACAAATACAGAGATTAGCAAACCCTCCTGCAGCTTCGCCACCAAATATCCAGCTACACATAAAACAGCTGCTTGGAACAGAAAATGTAGAAAAGTGGCACAGGATTTGCCTTTCCTGTCACTAAAGAAATGTTCCACAAAGGTCCTGGATGTGGAAACACATGGATCTCTCTGCTCCTCTAGGATCATCAGGGAATACCTGTCTTTTACTGAAAGTATGAGACCTTTTAGGGTATGCGCACAGTCCTGAAATACATGATAACATGTAGGTGACCACTGCCTGAATAAACGTGTCCACTGTCATCTTCCAGGTATGCCCTAAGCTGGTATTATATTTACCAGCCTCCTTCAAATGTCTTGGACACCCTCATATATCTGAGGAGAGACTAGATGCCTGTACAGCAGATTTAGAAAGCACAGGGCAGCTTTGTCATCTTCATTGATAGTAATAATAATAATAATAAAGCAACTCACCATCTGTGACAAAACCCCAAAACAAACAGATAAAAGCTCATGAAAGTTTGGATTTGAGCCCACTTGCATGTCAAGCATAAGACAAGAAATATTCTACCCTGACAATTAAAACTGTTGAGAAGGTAAGACAAAACTCCCCCAAAGCATCAATAATTTGCATTAAACACTACAGAGGGAACTGGTATATTGTCAAATATCGTATGGGCCTCACAGACCAAGTACTGGCAGAGGATCAAGATGTGGCTCCTGGCATCTTCTGTCCTTAGCACAAACTGGCAACAGCCAACAGCACTTTCTGGGTACGTTGTGCCTTTCCATCACGTGTAAGGTGTTACAACCTGATGCAGAACCCTTATGTGAAGGAATGTGTTGGTGAGTCCATTCAAAAATCCAGGAGCACTTTCAAGGACTCAGCTGAAGCTTGGCTCCTTTCGCTTAAACATCAGACCTTCGAAGGGAAGTAGCTGAACTACTGCTTGGCCTTCTCCTGAAACCTGCAGATCTCCTCTCAAAGTCAGCGGACTGTCAGCAGCACTTGTCTAGATGTGGAGGTTCCTGCAAAGTGAACTACGGTGCAAATTTTGAGTGCACTTGCTACTCTGCATTGTCTTACTGAGCAAATATGTCAACGTGCAAGAGGTAACCCACTCAATTCACAGAATCACAGACTGGTTTGGGTTGAAGGGACCTTTCAAGGCCATCTAGTCCAACACCCCTGCGGTGAGCAGGGACATCTTCAACCAGATCAGGTTGCTCAGAGCCCTCTCCAGCCTGACCTGGAATGTTTCCAGAGATGGGGCTTCTACCACCTCCCTGGGCAACCTGGGCCAGGGTTTCACCACCCTCAGCATAAAATTTTTTTCCTTATATGTAGTCTGAAACTTCACTGACCCCTGTTGATACTCCTGTCTCCCTGGGTGTTGCAGTACTAACATGGAACACTGTAGCCATCCTCAGTCCACACAATATTTCACTGTGAGGGTGGTCAGACACTGGAACAGGTTGCCCAAGGAAGTTGTAGATGCCCCCTCCCTGGAAGTGTTGAAGGCCAGGCTGGATGAGGCTTTGAGCAACCTGGTCTAGTGGAAGGTGTCCCTGCTGCTGGCAGGAAGTTGTAGATGCCCCCTCCCTGGAAGTGTTGAAGGCCAGGTTGGATGAGGCTTTGAGCAACCTGGTCTAGTGGAAGGTGTCCCTGCTGCTGGCAGGGGGGTTGGGACTGAAGGATCTTTAAGGTCCCTTCCAACCCAAACCATTCTATGATAAAGGAACCAAGGCAAGTAATTCAGCATGACCAGCACACAAGTCACTCACAATAAATGTGGTGCAATATACGTACAATATCGATGTGCTCAAGGTCTAGCAGACGTTTCTAAACACCTTTTTTTTTGTGAGAAGGACCAGAAATTTAAGCTTTTTTCTAACACACTGATCTTGCACCAAACATTTTTTGGCCACAGATTAAATCCTTCCTCCTTTTTCAGGTGTTTGTAAGCCTGATGCATACAAAAGTTACCTCCTCACTGCCACTCTTGCCTTCAGTCTTAGTCCAGCAAGCATTATATTTCCTACTCCCTGCAAGCAGGGGTTTTGCAACCACTGCTGTCTATGCAGGCAATAACCCTCTCCTTTTGAGGAGTTTATTATTCCAAGAGTTTACTAACACACACTGTGATCACATTTGGCCAATACAGGGAATGGATCATTAGGCATCATTATCTATGAACAAGAAGGTACAGGAGGGACATTAAAATTAATCCAGCCCTTCTGAAGGCATCTGATCCTTCCTAACAGCCTATTTTCCTCCTGAAGATAATTGAGAATTTTGCTGCTTTCCAAGCTATGCTGCTTTCTTGTATGCTCGTCTCAGCAGTCCACAAAGGGAATCCACAGAGACACTTCCCTACTCAGCAATGCAGAGCCCTTGATCAAAGGCAGTGGCTGAAACCCCTGGGCTATCCTGATGTGTAAAAAGAATGCCGCAAGAAGATCTGAGATAGAGAACCAACTGGAAAGCATAATTTTTCTGCAGACCAACAAGAATCAGAAGGCTTGCCTGGCCAGATAAGAAGCAATCTGAACACATGCTTTATGACAGAAGAAAGCTTGAACAAATGGTGGCACACAGACTGCTGAGGCAAGAAAGGGAACTGTAAACCGTTCTGACAGGCATGGAGTTACTGCTCTGATCCTTCTCCAGGTTCACTGGTCTTCTGGTTCAAGAACCAATTTCACTGAATTACCCTCATCCTTAAAAAACTTCACCTTTCATTTACTCCACGTCAGGTTTCATGGCACGCTGCATTGGTAAAGCTTGGATTAGTCCACAGGACCACAGGGTGTCACTTAATGGGTCCTTAAGCAGGAGGTGGCTTGTGATGTCTCTTCCAGAGATCTGGCAAGATGACGAGGAACATCACTCTTCTAGCAGAGCAAAAGCTAGGTTTGTGAGTTAATTTCCTCATATAAACAGATAGAAATGTCCTTGGGCAGCACAGACAGGTGGGAGCTTGCTTTTTATTTCTTAAAGAGAAAAAGATCAGGGTCATCAAAAAGGCAAGATACCCAGTCAGGCAAAAATCTTTTCAGTTTCTCCTTTTCTCCACATTCTTCTGGAACAAAATTAGAAATAGAATTTCCTTTCCTTACAGATAAGATATAAGAAAACTTCAGGAAGGGTTATGATTTTCTTCAGAAAAAAAAACCCCAACCAATAAAAAGGAGTATATTTTTCAGCAGCATCTTTCAGACCTCAAAGGTAACACGAAGACACTCTGCAAAGCTGCAGCAGAGGTAGGAGCAGGCACTGTGTATGCAGCAAAACCACCCAAAGAGATAGTTTACACTTTTAATTCACATCCAGCCTCTGACTTCAGTAAACATTGTCACACAACTCAGGTCTCCATTCTCAGCAAAGCTTAACCAGCAGTAAGCAGAGAGGTTGTTGTATTCCAGCAAGAGAAATACCAGGTGGCTCTCTTTGGGCAGGAATAAAGCCATTTTAAATAGCTAAAAATAGCTAAAAATCATTGTCTTTATGTTTAAACCAGCACATTTTCCCCTTATGTAAATACAATTTTGACAATACTTTGTGTGTCATGAAGGAAGGTTGGGAATAATGAAAAATGAAAACCTCACCAAATATTCAGAGGCAGTGTTTCTGATTTAGCCCTATTAAGTGGAACTTCTTGCAGACTCACACAGGTTTTGACAAATGCTGTGACGTCCAAAAGACGGTTCCAATGTGATTTTCTTCCCCACCAAACTAGAATGTTTTGGGTTTTTTTTAAAACAGTCTAGAACTGAGCTACCAGATTCCAGATCTTTCAACTAGTTGACAAAATTATCGATGTGCTGACATAACTGGTGCCCAAAGCACAAGGAGAAATGTGCCACCCATCGATTTATAGCCAATGCTATGTCTTCAAGCTAAATACTCCTGGGAAGTTCACTACAAAATCATTTCTTACTTATAACACACTCACAAATGTTATATCCACATAGTACAGAACCATGGTTATGGTTAAAGCAAGCTAAAATATAAGGACAGTATTGATTCAACTATATCTGACAGCTGCAAGATTGAATTTTGGCTTCCCACTTTGCAATTGGCCCTTTTGCTTAAAAGCAGGACAGTTCAAAAAAACCTGAAGCAAACTAGGTAATTCTCCCCAGTTCTGCCCATTTCAAGTTCTAAATTTCCACTAGAAATCACATGTGTGGCAACTCTGGATCCAAAGTGCAGGAAATGAGAGAAATTGAGTTTATCAGCCTCCCCCAGGCACTAGTGCCCAGAACTAACATTTGACAGATGGAAAATGTTTCCAACCTTACAAAAGTAGTTAACTTTCAAAAAAAAGTATTGAATAATGAAGTCATCACTCAAATCAGATCTACCTCTCTACAGAAAGAGGAGGTGGCAAGCTACCACAGCGTGCATGGGGGGAGGAAGGGTTCTTCCACCAAAAAGCTGTGAATAAAGAGATCCAGGTTAAATGTCCTTAGTGGCAAATCTTTTTGTAGTAACTAATACCATCTCAGTTCCACAGCTGGATCTCAACACCTTCGCCTCTCCTAAAAGTTTAATTCAAGTGTTTCCCAAACTGAAGACAGTCAAGAGATTCTCAATCACAGAATCACAGGATGT
>NW_010302291.1:0-19168 GCF_000700745.2 Antrostomus carolinensis
TATATATATTTGCATTAGGAAGTGTAAAAAAAACCCTATCACTCTTTTGTGCCTCTTTAGTTACAGTTTTATCTCCTTGGACTTGTTTCCTGGTTTGTGGTTTGGTGGTTGTTCTTGGAAGTTTTGGTAAAGAGAAGCAGTTTAAATTATCAGTGCATTATCTAAGTGTATCTTCAGCCAGGCTGGTTAATACTTCCTGAAATTCTATCTTGTGTATGATAGAATGAATCTATCATTTTTGGTGAATTCATTGAAGAAATTTACATTCTTTATTTCTAACCTCATTCACTAAGTGGATAAGTGGGGATTCTAGAAAAATGTTGCACAATGCTACACATACATTCCAGTTTGTGCAGTGTTTACTAACTTTTTAAATATCCAGGGGACAAAAATAATTAACAACACTCTTGAGTGATGAAGACCTCATTTTTTAAGTTTCTTTCTTTTTCTTATTAGTTTTATTCATAACCCTTTAAACTGAAACTACAATACTTGTAGCATTTCACTATTCAGAGTTCATGGGTGGTTGCCTACCTAGGGTGCTTTTTCAAATGAAAATATAATTTCAGATTCACTTTTTCTCTTGCAATAAATCTGGTTGGAAAGGTATTTTAAGTTTCACTTAATACAGTCAGTTTGCAAAAATCTGATTTCTGTTCAGTTTCCTGTTTATGATGTATGTCTGGACTTGTATACAGTAGGATAACTTTTCATTTTGAGGCATGGCCACCAACATTGCAGCAATGGATACTGGCAGGGCTGAGGAATTAATTTTGAAATCTCCCCCTACTGTCAAATCCCTTCCTGCCTCCCTCCACCCCTGAAGTCAGGTTTTATTTTAAAATCCATTTTGACGCACCATTCTGCTGGGAAGGATTCCAAGAAATAAATACTTAACAGTTTATTTGGCCTCTTTTGAAATCTTGCTCCATGTTGCTCAAAGTCTTAATCTGTTAATCAGTGTGCATTTCCAAAATCTTGTAAGTTAATGTGTGGAGAGATCCTGAAGAGATAAATGTAATAACTTTAATTAGTTCTTTTTGTCTCTGCTATGGCTTAAAAGTGTTTTAAAAGTCTCACAGTGATCTTCTGTTTGAAATTCAAATGTGAGTTTGGTCTAGGGAGTGACCACAGGCGATACCCATATTCCCTTTCTCTTGAGAAACCCTATCCCTGTGAGAGAAGCTTTTGCTTTAAAATTCTTTTGGTGTTTAGGGAAAAAAAAAAAGTCTTGGGTAACCATTATGCAGATAAACAAGGGATCTGTAAAGCAGGATGATGTCATTAATTTTAAACTATGTAAATTTCCACATTGAATCGCAGTATTTTCCAAACATGCAAGGAATACTTTACTATACCCAGTTGTTCCACTGCTGTTGTAGCAATACCGGCTACAGTACATCCTTTTTTTGTTTCTCCTCTAGAAACTGAATGAGGTTCTTTTACTTCTGTTTTGTATTGTGCCCGGGTTTTAATGTCAGTCACATGAGCCTTTTAGCAGTGTTAATCACTGTTTCTGACTAAACATTTGAACTCAGAGATTTAAAAGACAAGAGATTCCATTTACCAGGTGCAGGATGCAGCATTTGTTGAAGTATTTTTAAATTCAGATAGATGGACCCAAGCACACAGGGTTGTAGGGGGGAAAATAATCTTGAATCCTAAAGGTTATTAAATATTATGGTTTGACAGCAGCAACCTTGTTGACTAGTGGACAGAATACTGTAAAATAAACAAAGAAAAAAAACAACACCACCCTCCTAGGGAAAAAGCAGCCAAAAACCCCCAACCCTCCTGTGATTGCCAGGTGTGTTTGGATTCTGCATATCGTAGCTCAAAAATTACTGAAGAGCCCTTTCTGACAAGGGACTTTAAAAAAAAAATCCATATGATGTAAATGCTTTATTATCATGTTTCTTTGAACTTACTCCCTGAGTTATATAAGTTTTATTTAGCCATGATTTCTACAGCATTTGTAAGAAAAACATGGTAACCAAAAATACATCAAAATTACTTCAAATAGTGATTCTTACATAGCTGAAATAATATAAGGATACTATGTATTGTTTGCATCAGTAAAGTACTAAATAATTATAAATACACAGTCTACAATATATAAAAATACAAATATATTTATGAAGCGCGTATATTTACAAAAGTACAATAAAAATTAAATATACAAAAATAGCAGGTTATAACATCTGAAATATCCCTTAAACAGTCTGTGAAGCTAAAGGAAAGCCTGCTGAATCAGACAAATACTCCAGTGCAACATTTATAAAGAACAGCTACATGAGCCAACTATTTACATGCACTGGGAACAACTCTGTTCAACTCTTGATTCTGTCTAATCTTGCAACATCAATTAGGTAAAAATTAGTACCTTATGGATAGAGATTCTTTTGAGGAGCAGTTCGTTTTGCAGGAAGAGGAAATGGATTAATTGGTGGTGCTTTTCCCTATGAGTCACAATTAAAACATTTCCCAAATGGTGAGGGATTGCTGTCTTTCATAGGTTGCTTAGTATGAGCTGCCTCACTTTGCATCTTATAGCCAATGTAAACGTGCCAAAATCACATGCTAGGGACGTAATAGCTAGATGGTTACTTCCAAAGCTTGAGCATTTAGGGTTATTTAAAATTATTACTTTATGTATAGTCCATAAGCTTTTCTTCCCATTTTGGCTTGTCTAGTTTTATCTGACAGATACAAAAAGAACTTGATAGGAGGGAGGAAAGAAACTCATTCAGAAGATGTACGGTGTACAGGCACCTTTTGAACTCTAATGCTTGAGTTACAAGCCTTGGACTTTAGAGGAGGGGAAATATCTTCCACAACAAAACTTTTAAGTTAATTGGTATGAGAGATAAATTTCTTCAGATTATTGTAGCTTTATTTCAGTTTTGAGTAGTTTTTAAGATGATATATATTTTCTTTCAGAAAACTGAGATGTGGGAGAGTGAGAAGACTGAGGAAGACATGGAAGAGTATATCTGGGAAAATAGCTGCTCTCAGAAAAATGCTTTGGATACACTACTTCGAATAAAAGCCTCAGAGAATGTCAGTGATGTAACTGAGGAAGAGCTTCTTGCATCTGAAGTGGTTAAAGATTACAGAAACTCTGTAATTGCACTTAAAAACGAAGGTGAAACAGAAAATAACATGTCTCGGTATAAGGAATCTGTGAAGAAACTATTGAATATACAAGCATTACCATGAGAGCAGACTTTGCAGGTACCTCTGATTATGACGGAAATATTAAACAACTGTGTTTGTATTTCTATACAATATGGATGTATAATTATTCAGAACCTTAACCTAAAGTATGAAACTTGATGATGAGTTAATTTCAATAGTAATCAGATTTTTCTTTACCACTGAATTTTATTGTAAACATAATTTTCCTGTCCATGAATCTTGTTCTTTGAATAAAGTATGTTTTAAGTCATACTGGTGACTCGAGCGTTACATTCTGTGCTTTCTTAACTTGGGAGATCCTGGTTCAGTCCTCTGTGTAATCACGTTCTGACTTCTCACATATGACACAACAGTGTCAAAAACAGTGAAATTACTTAGGCTCCAAGTTCTGTTAATTAAGAGTCTCTTTCTAAATGCTTTTCAAATGTCACTCAGATTTTTCTCTATCTTTACTCCCTGTCTGTAAAATAAAGATAATGTTTCCTAAGTAGTTTACCTTTTGGAGAGGTGTTGAAGAACAGAGCAGTGTGAGGCTCTTAGTTGTCAAGAGGGCTAACAAATACCCTAAGTAAAAATACCTCTCTAAATGATGGAATAAAATAAAGTAGAAAATGGGATAGCAGTGGGAAGGTGAACTAGCAGTTATTTACAGGATACCGAAGTTTATGGGAAAGGAAGAATGATGGACAGTCACTGGAAGGTGAGAGCTGGTGAGTAGTGAATAAGTAGTAGCTTAAATAGGAATGGACTGAGTCTTGGTACCCTGAGGCCTGCTGAGTTTTCTCTTGAATGTACCCAGGCTCTTCAAGGAAAAAAAAAAAAAGTTTGTAGCACCCAGCTTACTGCTGTGAAGCACAGGGAAAGAAATTATATGGAAGTTTATCTCACATTTGGTAATTTGTATTTAAAAGGAATTGATTTGAAACACTGGAATCACAGGTAACTTATTCCCTTAAGGAAAAAAAAAATCCCTTAAAAATATCATCTTGAAAGGACATAACTAGCTCTCTTCTTGCTTTTATTGTACCTTCCTGGCTTACTAAGATTTCAACTTAGATAGAAAACCTTATTTTTCTAGAAGGGGCAGAGGGAGTTTTTATTCATCAGACTTAAGGATTCTGCATACCTATAAAAGAACCTAGCATGTGGCCCTGCCAGCAGCTTGCTGAGAGGAAACGAATAAAGACATTGAAAACTGAAGGGAAGTTATTTCTGCAGTTTTCTGTGTGGCTCTACTCACTCGCTGATAGGATTTTTCATTGTTTGTTTTCTGTTTACCTACAGCCAAAGAGTTTACGTATTCCCATTTTGAAAACATCATCAGTTTTGGAAGGATTGTTCTTAGAGATTGTTTTTACATCGCAGTAGACTGAGTTTAATGCAGCTTTTTACTCCCTATGCAAGTTTAGCAGCACTGTAGCTAAGATTGAAAATGCTTGTCCTGTAATCCCAATTTTGCACTTGTTTTTTTTTTACTGATCCTTCCTCTTAGATTTGTGTTAATGTCAAGTTTTAGCAGAAGCTTAATATGAGGAAAGTTTTGACTCACCAGGTTGTTCCTTTATTCAGGTATAATGAGAGTAATGTTTAAAATTCACATTTGAAATAGTACATTTGTGTAATTCCTGATCTATTTTGAACAGCCATGAAACCAAAATTACTGCGTAAATAACTGCAGTTTGACTCGGAGAATGATATGGATGGTGGAGTTGTGTGTGGCTTTATTCCAAAGGCAGTTTGGTTCTAGTATGTACACAAGTGAAATTTGTTTCCTGAATTAGCTCCATCAGTGCTTGCATAAGGACTGGCATACTAGCAAGCATACTTTTTAGAGTGGCATGTCTTGTACCAGACTGTTGTGAGTAATGCCCTTAAATGTTGTAAGAAACTCAAAACTCTATAAGCTTGCTTGTCTACATAAAGTCATTATGTACTTAGGACCTGATAAAATCCTTTGTGCAACAGGGGACAATTCAGTTTTCCTTTGCTTTTCATAGACTGTAAATGGACCTAAGCAGAACTCTGTTTAAAAATTTTAGTTAAAATAACAATTTGACTTTACTAATAATGGCTAGTAGAAGGAACAGCATAGCAAGGGAAATTGATTTTTCATTTGATTGTATTAGAATTTCATTAGCTTCACAGCTAATTCATGGAAAACCTAAAATGCCCAGGCTTCTAGAGTTCCCTCTGAAGTGTTCAAGCCTAGCTTATATACATTCTATAAATGTTTCAAGAAGTACAGGCAGGATAAAAGGTGTCTGTCTCCTGAGCGTCAGGACACTCAAATGTCTCTGTCAAGAATAGATTATACCTACTGGCCTAGAACAATGTTGGGATTAGTTCAGTGTGTTCCCTAACCACATCCAACGCTTGCCATCAGAAATTTATTGTCAAAGGTACCAGTTTTCCCTGGCTACAGACCCTATGGCTCTAGAACACTTGACAGCTGGCCTTAGAAATCTGCAAGATTGACCTTCAGCCTTGGTTTCCAATGTTGTCTTCACTTCCTCACCTTGCTAAGAAACATGCAAGCAAAATTAAGAACCTTTATAATCCTGTAAGTGCCCAATCAAGGTACTAGAATCAAAGCCAATATAAAATTCAGAGTTACACTTGTGATTTTTACTAATGGTTTGTATGTTACAGTACAGAACTTGTGTAGTGCAGTGGACTGGGTTGTATTTTGAGCTCTTTGTCATCTTGCATGTCTCTGTTTTTCTGCTTCTCCCTCTAAACTGTTAGAGTGTGGCAGTATTTCTCTGTGATTATGTGGCACACCTAGAACTCTGGGATCTTAACTCCAGTGGGATTCTTCCCAACCTTGATGATGTATAATATAGCATATGATTTTATGAACTAATCTATACATCTTTATTTTCCTGTATAATACCTTTGCAGACTATCTCATTGGAAATCTGCACTGAAGTTTAAAAACTGTGAAGAGTTAAAGAGCAATAGACTTACAGATTAAGCAACTCTACAGCACAGTAGTAAGTACATCTGTAGCAGTGGTCACTTTTTAATGTATCATGTACATTGTAATGTACCCTAAGGTGTGTATGCATCTATACATACCTGTATGTATGTACATTTTTGTTATGTGGAAGTGCTCATGTTACTTTTAAATCAAAACATAGATAGGTAACACTTTAATCAAGAAGCAGACTAGGCCCCCTGCTGCATAAATTCAAAAGGAAAGAGAAGCAAAAAACCAATACATAATATCTAGAGGCACTGGCTGTCTTCATAGGTAATTCTTCTGTTGGTATTTACTGGCCTAGAAGAACATGGAGCTAGTTCATGACAGCCCTGACCTCAGGCAACCCTCTCCATCACAAATTGAAACTTGAGCAGGAAGGCTACTATAGGTGCTTCTTTGTGGTCACTGTTCTACTCTGAGTAGCAGATGTCTCCTTTCAAATCCAAACGCTTGCCCCCACAAACTGGAAAAGTAAGTTCCTTACAGCAAGGAAAAATAAGCTGTCTCCAGTAGAAAAAAAGCCTCTCATGAATTCAGTTCTTAGCCATCCAGAATAGTCGTGATGCATAGTTTTGCTGGTGCTGTTGAGTAGACTAATATTTCTTCTATCTCCCTTATAAACATTTCAAAGAAAAGTTGAGATATAGTTGTCAAACTGGGAAAGAACTTGTTTTGTTTTGTCTGTATTCTGGATAAATTTTTGCATCTAGAAACTACTGTAATCACTGGCATAAGATGTCTAGTAAACAGCGTGCTAAGAGTTGTGAAGTGAAACATTCAGATTGTCACTGAATAGTTTCTCTATGTTCTGTCACACTTTTGCCATTTAAAGAAGGGCTGCTGGACACTAAACATAATCTCTTTCTCAGATTAGACAAGAAGGCCTGCTGTGCAGAGACATAATTCAGTCTTCGGCAAGGAGAGTAGATGTTGCAACTCCTTGTCGCTTCACCAAGCCCTAAGGCCTGAATGTGATTGGCTGTGTGTGAAGAGTTGGTAAACCCCTACAAATAATCTCATGGTTTTCAGGGAACTAATTTATACTCCTGACTGGAGCTGACACTTCTGGTCCTGTTTTCATGGGTAGCATTGCTACAAACACAAGTAGAGATAAAGGGACAATTGCCTAAAAAGGCACGTGTTGTCTGGACAAACCATCCTTCTACCTGTTTCTTGTCTTCTCTCATTCTTAAAAAGTATGTTTTTATTTTCTTGTGGCTCTCCTAGTCTGTAATAAAATAGTCTTGCTACTGTGCTTTATGTAACCCTTTTCCTGCCTGTTTTTTCCTCTGTATACCAACAAACAAGAAGACTCTCAAGAATATGGTCTTATATGTTCTATTCATTCCATCCTGCCCCAGAAGTGTTTGTGCATAGGATAGATAAAAATTTTCCACTTCTGTCTCATTTTGGTTTTCTGGTGAGTACTGAGGTCCTAGTTCCAGTACATGATTCTACAGAACATAATATTGAGGGTAAGTATCAAAGGAACATTAAGGTGCTTTTAAGTGCACTAATACAGTCACTAATGTGGAGATGGAGATACCATGGATACCAGGGATGGCTGTGAGTTGCTGCAGATCACACAACGGATCAATAGTCAGGTAGAAGTTACTTTTCTGAGAGGAAAAGGAAGTAAAAACCCCACCAGTTTTAAAGCAAAGTTAATTACCTATAACTTATTTCTGTTAAAACTAATGCCTTCTTGCAGAGATTTGTGTTTCTGGCATGTTGGAGCATATCCTGTCTAGTGAAAGAATTTCTTTGCTAGGCTTTGCATTTGTAGGTACACAACATCCCTGGTGTAAGAATAGCAAGTTTTCACTTCTTCAGTTGTTGATTTCCCTTTTTTTTTAAAAAAAAATAAAAAAATTCTAATAGTAGTAGTTATAGTAGTAATTTTCTTCTTAGCCAGAATAGCACTGTGTTTGGATTTAGCATGGGTTCTGGTATGAAAAGAATGTTGATAATATACTGGTGTTTTTAATTGTTGATAAGAAATCAAGGGCTTTTCAACTATTTATTCATGTGGTAGTGAGTAGACAAGCAGGAAGGTAACTAGCTGGTGTTTATATCTGCTATGAGATATCTTTACGTTTTAGATGTAATTTGGTTTTAAAATATGTTTTCCTTGATTACATAGTTTTTAAAATTATGCAGAGAAAAATATAATTTTAAAAGCCCTTTCATTGAAAATTGATGTGACAATACTGGCTAAAGTGTTTTTGTGGGAGAATCCTATGACAAACATAGAATCATAGAATCTCCTGGTTGGAAAAGACCTCTGAGATCATCAAGTCCAACTGTACCTGTCTACTACTAAACCATATCTGAGCATCCCATCTTTTAAACACCTCCAGGGATGGTGACTCATTCACCTCCCTGGGCAGCCCATTCCAGTGCCTGAGAACCCTTTCAGTGAAGAAGTACTTCCTGACTTCTTGTCTGTACTGAGTGAGATGAAAAGTAACAGGACTTGGAGTATATGGGTAATCTATTTATTTAATATATTTGATCAGGTTGTCACCATGTGTGAAGCATCTGACTGTTTTCTGTGATAGACATCAAAACATGAACTTTGCAAACTTATATTTTCTGATTAAGACTTTGTAATGGAAATCAGTTATGCCTGCTTGTGTCTTTAACAGAATTCCTTCAGAATTTAGTTGGTATAGCACTGTACAAAGAGAATCCTGGACCACTTGGTCTGCAGCTCCTGGTCTGAAAAAGATCATAGTGATGGTCTCAGTGTACATCACCATTTCCAGTGCAAGTTGTGGCAAAAGGGTATAAAGCACATCACAGTAATCTACAGGTTGAGAAACTGAGTTCCTCCTCTGACATATATGTGCCTTTTTTCCTAATGAAATGAGTCAGACCTGAAACTTTCCCATTTTGGGGTCAGATCCATGAAGGTTACCCTAAGATGATGAGCATATGAGAAATACGTTCTTTATTTACACTATCGCCATGTTCATCCTTTGATACAATATATAATATCTTGGTTCCTCATTCCTGGTTACTTTCCTTTTGGTGTTAAAAATCTGGAAAAGAGTAGCTGTCAACTTCCTCTAATTCAGAAGGGTCTCATCATTCTTAGTTGAAATTTTTAGTGATTGTTAAACTATGTGCTAGATTCAGCCATGTGATAAATAAAAAGACTGCAATTTGCTGATAAAAAGTTTGCTTGTTGAAATTTAAAGTACATCATTCAGTGGGTACATCTCTAGAGTTTGTATCACTTTATATATAAGCATAGAACTGCCCTACTGAACAAATTGTACCTAATTCTAACTTTTCTAGCTAACGTAGAAGGAATTGCTTTTGTGCTATTTCAACTGATTCAAAAAACTCCACTACTTTAAAATGTTCCTCTTGTTCTGTGTCAGGCTGTCTTCTATTACATAAAAATTAGCATACGAGGTCAATCAAGTACTATAAACAAGTATGTGTTGTTTTGTTTTTTTAAACTTCCATTTCCTAAGCTACAGTGCTGATCAGGGTGGGCTAAAATATAATTTTAGGTAGGTCTTTTCCTCTGAAACCAACCTGCTCAACTGTAATTAGGTATTCATATGGCCTTACAATCACATCACTGCAGTCTTTGAACATTGCATGCATCTTACCAGTTTAAAAATAATTTTCTGCCATATAGACATGTGACAATCAGTTTTATTTTTTATTCTTTCCTTTTATAACATTTACACTTGTCTGGGAAATAGAAAATTCTTACAGCAAGTGAAGAAAGTGAGAAACTGAGATGTCAACAAGTTTAGAAGAGGAAGAACAATCCTGGTTACTGTTGAAAATGTTTGCTTTGCTAAGCAAACTTCCTGAGTAAGGTAAGGCAAGGAAATACCTTGCTACCTTGTTGATCTAGTTGCTTGATTTATATTCAGGAAGAGCACTTTTATGAATAGAGTATACAGGATAAGGAAACAAAAAAAAGGGTTTTTATTATAAAGCTAACTTATAGAGCTCTCAAAACATTTTGTGTATTTCTGTGCAACAGACATTAAATGCCTGTCCCTCTTTTAAAAGGCTAATTATGTAAATGATAAATATGAGTAGGGAAGAAAAAGCAAGTGAAAGTGGACAACACAGATCAATGCTAATTGTGAAGCACAAACAAATTTTAGCTGTGTTTGTGTTTTTCCTTAGCCAATAACAGGAGGGATTTGTCAATACATTGCAGAGCACTTAACTTTCCAAAAGCAGTAAAGCAGTTGTCTGAAGGTGCTTCTCGGAGGGCTTGAAAAACGTTTTAAGTGATTGTTATTAGAAGAGTGAAGTGAGAAGTGGGGGGAAGTAAAGCATGAAGATTGAATGATCAAATGTTTGGGTATGAGTTAGTGGAATTCAGTAGTTTTGGGGTTTTCGGTTGTTTTTGTGTTTTTATTTGAAGAAGTAGGGTGATGGCTAAATTGTTTTCTCTCAATGTTAGAGCTAAATGGGGGAAAAAGGTCAGTTCAGAACTTGGAGAAAAATGGACAGGTTTTATAGAAACAACTATATCCGGGACAATTATAGGATGATTAGAGTTAAATGATTTTATTATACTGTGAAGCTTCAGTCAGTTTTACTGATTGCACTTAATTTTCTCAGGTTAGTTCAAAATCAGGGAAAAGGATACATACAGCTGAATCTGTCCCCTTTAAGTTAGGGAAAGTGTATACTGCTTGTAAGGCATTAATCTTGATCAGATTGTGAATCAAAATATGCTCGACCACCACTGAGCATGCAGTGGGAGCTATGAGAGTGTACTTAGCCAGAGACAGGGAAATTGTGTTTCGTCTGTCGAGAATTAAATTACAAATGAAAGATTCTGAAACCATCAGTGAAAAAATTCTCTCTGGTTCTGTAAAAGAAATAAGCTGGTATATCTGATTCATTTTTAAAAAGCTATTTGTTCCAAAACAAGGGTGATGACAGTATTTCACAAAATACCTTTGACAGTAGTATATTTTATGAACTGTCTTGATGTTGTTCTTCTCCTTATGGGCCTATACTGACCTCTCCTCTTTTTGCAACGACCTGCTGTGAAAGCAACAGTACAACAGCAAAGGAAGATGAGAGAGGAGCAAAGAATAACAGGAATCAACCAGATACCCAAAGCTGCAGCTTCCCAAGCAGGTGTCTCATTATCTGAAGTATAATTCCGGCCACTGTAGCCTTTGGTTTCATTTAAGTGCTGCTTACTGCTGTTTAGATGAGGAGGAGTGGGCACGTGGGATAATACCTCGTCAGACTTGGAAAGCAGAGTCGAGTGTACAGTCTTCTTGAGTGAGCTGGTGATTGACCTTGTGCTTTCTGAAGTTGTGCTTGTTCTCTTAGCAAAATGATCATCCGGTGGAAAAATTCCTGCCCTGGAATAAGTAGGAACTTCAGTTTTTTGGACAGTCAGGCTTGTACTGGAGGTGTAAGTGTTTGTGGTTAGGCCATGGCTAGTGGTAGAAGATGGAGCTTGGAGCAGAAGAGAACTTGATGTGGCATTACGATGCTGGCATCTTTCCCACTCGGTGGCCTTTGTGCTGTTTTGCCTTTCATACTTATTCATTGAGGAGTGAGTATTTGGCTCTTTGGTTGTCAGTTTTTCAAAAATAAGAAGATCTGGATCAATCCCTATTAAATCATAAACAATGTTAGTTTATGTGCTCACCTACAAAAGGACCACATGGAGACAAAGGCAGGTCAGGGAGCCCAAATAATACCCAACTAGACCTTCTGGACTGGGACCATCACTGCCTAGGGTCATGGGACACCTTATGAACTGCAAGGGAAGTGCCTTTTGGGATTGCACAGGATTTACTATGGGATGCTTAGGGAAGGAACCAAAGGTGAGGGATCTAGGCTACTGGGGTGTAGGAGAGTCCCAGAAAGCTCTGTGTGTGTGTGACAGTCTGCACCAGCAACTGGAGTGGGGCTGCGCCCTCAGGGGCTCCTATGTCCAGGTGCCAGCAACTGAGGAGGGGGGGCCCAGGGGCAGCTGCTGGGCAGACTGAGCATGAGCCCAGCTGCTGAGGGGATCTGTGTTGTACATATCTGTATACATACATTTCCACTAGCAGATCGCCATCCTGTGCAGCCAGTGAAAGCAGGATGAGGCTCTTGGTGCTGCCTGTGTTTGTGTGTCTGCTTTATGTATTTTTGTGTGTTACCTGTGTGGCTGGCTGTTTAAATGTACACTCGTGGTATGTACATGTGCTTTTTTGTGTGTGTGCCTACAGGAATACATTTTCAGCCTTGCTACTGGTTGTATCTGGGGACATAGAGCAGCAGGCAGCCTTGCCTCTCAGTCTCTCAGTCCTGGTATGGTATTTTCCCCCAGGTATAGTATTCTTTGAGTACTCAGAGCATGAATCTTAAGCAGGTTGTATCTTCAAGGTTCTTTCTCAAATACTGAATGGAAGAAAGGGGGGAAGTATTCTTAGAAATGGGTGCATTAATAAAAAAGGAAAAAGTCTTACGATTTTTTAGCATTGCATGTTACTTCAGATCTTTTAGCACAGCAACTGACCTAGTATAATTTTAACATTTCTTACAGTTGCTATGTTTTAGCCTTTATAAATGAAATGCTTAGTTACCTGTTGTGATGTTGTACAAAATGGCATTGATTCTAGCCTTTAGTATGCAACTTTCCAACGCTGGGCAAGACATGTGCAGGCAGTTCATATTCTCATGAATAGCTACATGGTAGAACACTGCTAGATTGCAGGAAACTATAATGCAAAAAGAATAAAGTTGAGCTTATCAGCATAATAAACATTGCATTTTGCCTGTTATTACATTATTTAACATCAGAAGATGATTAATACTGGGCAGCTCCATAGTACTTTAAATCTGTGTTTCTCTCATTATCGTGCAAACTAATTAAGCACCTAGTCAATAAGGTTGACCTGCTTATAACTATATTCTTATTTTAAGAAGGAGTAGAATAGCTATCTGAATTCTAAATGTGCCTCTGATAAAATAAAATCATATGCTTTAGCTTGTAGTCCTCTTACCAGCTGCCTCCCTTCACGTCACAGTTGCAGTGAGTGGACCATTTCTAAAAGTAAGGTTATCAAGGGAGAAAACTTTGAGGTGTTTGCTGTTGTGTAACATACCTGTCTACCTAAAACTGGACTACAGCCATTCATTCCACCTATTAAAAACATCCTGAACTACAATAAGTAAGTGACATCCTGCCCAGCTGCCAGTTCCCAATCGTTTTCCTTGTTTGCCTTTTGGCTATTGTATTTCTGTGAATAGAGTAGTTTAGACAATTCTTTATTTATGTTTGGAGGTTCTGTTCTATGTTCCCACATTGGAGATCAGGGCAAAAGTAATAATGAAAAAAATGACTGAACAACTTGTCACTGATACCAAATTTTCAAAAATATATATAGATGCCCAAATCCTAGTGGTTTAAGATATAGACTGAAAATGTATGCTAAAATACTTACGGTTAGAGTCACACTAGATAAAAAGCAGGAAAGATTCTTCTTTCAGAGTCTCACAGGATGTCATAATATCAAGTAAAAAGTTAATTTTATTTTATATCAGTTTGCTTGGAGCAGGATTAATGTTTTGTTTCAGTTGTATGAAGTTTTGGGGGGTTTATTTATATTATTTTACCTGCCTTGAATGTAACCTCAATACCTGAATTAATAACCTGAATGGCTACCTGCAATTAAAACAAGTATTGGCAGGGCAGTGGACACATTCAATAGCAGAAAATACTGTAAATTATTAAAACAGCTAAGGAAAGCTTTTCTGATCCTGATTCTGATACTCAAGCTTTGCACTTCAAATTGTAACATACCTCCTGATTCTAAATTGAACAATTTGTGTATGAAATGTGCTTTTAGGACAAGATCTGTATTTGATAATGTAACTGTCTAGAACATGTGAATTAATAGGGTTGAAGTGTTGCTTCAGGCAAACAATTCTAAAATAATTCTGTGATTTTTTTTTTTTTTAATATTGGAAAAACATTGTAGTTACAGTATATTTGTGTAACACCCTTATGAAAAAGCTTTATTTTACACAAATTTTTAGGAAACTACCTAGCTTTATAAATGTGCTCTATCGACTTAGATATTTATTCCAAATATTTTTCTTACATTTGTAAGTACTGAAAATAATTTGTAATACTTCTGCAATGAACAACAGAAAAAGTCATGCAACTCTTTCCATTTTATGTGCAACTAAAACAAAAATAAGATCCCCAACCTAGCTGCAAATGAGAAAAGGAAGAAAATACACTAAATCTGTGCTTACTATCTTTTCTGTATTATTTGTATTTTTTCATCTAGTAGCCTCAATTCTGCATCATAGATTTAACACAGTAAACACACACCTTGATTTTTTTTTCCATCATAATGACCTTATCTGCCCTAAAAGAGAAGCATTCTTCTAAAAAAAATTGTATACGATTAATAAAATAAAAATTTGCAATGAAAATGCACTCTGCCTGTCTGAACAATACAAATTCAGCAGCTCTACAGAAGAAAGAAATCATGTCAGAAGTGCTGTTACGTAATTTATATTGTCTTGGTTTTTTTACCTACTTACATATAAAGATCAAGGTTGTCTGCCTAGCTGAAAGGAAAACAGTGATATTTACAAGTAAAACTGGGATCCCAAACTAATGATAGCAAGGTAAAGATATGATTTGTCATCAAAGCTAGATCAAATATGATAACCAGCAATTTTCTTTCACTGATACAATTTCCATGCCCTATATCTACCTCTAGTTAGGCTTCATCAGTTTCCAGTTCGATGTCCTAGGAACCTGAGCTTAGAGTAGATATTTATGGAAGTAAGACTGGTACAAAGAAGGTTATGATTATCAAAACAATAGGAGAACATAACTTGCAGAAGACAGAATGATAATCTTACAGGGATTATAGAAAACTCTGGCTTTATTATATACCAATTGGTTTGCATTTTTCTTTAAAAGATTAGAAACATTTTGTGGTGTTAGAGAAGCATATTCAGCCAGTACATAACTATTTTGATATATTTCATGAGGATTACAGGCATTTCTACAGGTAATATTTAAAAAAATTTTGCTTCTACAGATAAAGGAATTTAAAATCCAGTGAGTATTTTTAAGGAAATAATTCTGAATACAGAAATATTTCTAGGCATCAGTAAACATTTTGCTTCATTTTTAGCACAAGTTAACAGTTTAAAAGACAAAGCCCTTCAAATATTTCTGTGAAATACCTGTGTAGTACTTGCTTTTCTGTGATATCATTTGTTCAAGGATACTTAAACACCGCGAACACTATCAGTGTGGTATTATTGAAGTAATTGTTTGAAAAAAAATCACCATTTTCGTATATTTGTTCACATTAGTTATTTTTCTTCCAAAAGAAAACTGTTCTTCACTTGCCTTACATGTAGCAGTATGTACCCTCGCCTTCAGACTCAGGTATCCAATGTTCTTCTGAATTTTGTCAAAGAATGGATGTTTTGTGCTAATAATATATTTTATGTTTGTTTTTCAGTGTGATGCATGAATACTATGTGGGTTTCTGACATAGAGACTGTCTTATTTAAGAATATAGAGAACACCTGAAAATATGTGTATTTGTTTGAAGAGAGGAGTGAAATCTTGAAACCTTTCCAGTCTTACAACTTTGTGCAAAATTCTGTTGTCATCAGAAACATTTTTTTTTTAGACAAACATAATTATAAATGTTTTTCATTTTAATTATTACTTTGCAAACTTTATGAAAATATCATTAAATAGTAGGAAAAAAATCTCATCTGAAGAACTTGGCTTCTGTGGATATATTCTCTTTAGGCTCTGTGATGGATTTTATTGCATAAAATCAGGTAAGAAAAATGTCACTAACCTATTTTTTTTGTAAGGAAGGATAGTTCTTTGGTCAGGAAGAATACTTTAGAAGCATGCTATAAGATATTTTATTTCTTATTTTTAAATTATTTCAAAATTTGTTGTTTTGTTGGTTTTATTATTTTGTAAGACTAGCTTTCAGTAACTGTGCTATTACTGAGAATCTATCAAAGAAAATTCTCTTAGCAAACTCCTTATCAGCATTTCTTGAAATCTTAATTAGGACATTTACTGGCAATAGCATTTGTAGTAGTGACTACGCCTGTCTCTCTGGGATTATAAGGAAACCACATGCTAATTTAAAGTGTTATCTTTGAAATGCCATCTAATGTCTCTGTATTTTAGTTAAGATTGTAATAAAATTGTGCTTGACTATGTAACATTATAAAAATAAGATTCCAAGTTACCATTACTTCTGCCTGTAAGATATCCAGTCCCATGTTTATGAGAAAAAGTTTGTTGCCCAGACAGGAAGAACATTGCTGAAATAATAGATACTTGTTCTTTCCTCGCAATATTTAACACAGAAGTTGACTCCTTCCAGAAACGCTGCTGGCAGTTACATTAGTTATCTCAGTGTCAGGTTGTCAAGGTCATATTATTGCTTATAATTCAAAATTTAATCAAAACGTATATTGACTGGTTTTAGTAACTGGTAGCTCACTTTCATTCTCCATATCCAAAAACCTTTCAAGTCTTGTGAGTTTTGCAGTCAGATTTAGGCACTACAGACACACACTTCACATATACTCCTAAAATACACTCCTTTAGTGCACCAATGCAGTGTGATACAGAGAAAGTGTAGTCTGGGGCTTAAGACAGGCAATTACATTTTCTTATTTTTATTCTGAGTCTGAGTGTATAAGACTAGGGGAACAGGGTTGCCAGCTGAATAACTGCTGTTATTGATTACTATTTTCTTTTTATTGCTCATATTAACATTATACCTGAGTTGCACCAGAAACACAGAACAAAAGATTGCTCTCTCCAAGAAAATAAATATTCTTGTATCTCAGAGAAGGCTAAATTGTGTGTTCCCTCCCCTTTCCCCTTCACCATGTCTTAGTGTAGTATCTTACTGCATGAAGAAGTCCTGTTGGAATCAGTGTCACTGATTTTCCTCTGCAGGAGTAGATGGTGAAGAGTTATTGTTTTAATGTTAGCATTGCCCACAAGCTTTGTAACAGAGATCTAGAATTTGAAAGCGGCCCTAAGATTTTCATGTATTTCTAGTGTGGTCTTCTAGAAAAAATTCAGATTATCAAGATCTTTTCTATAGGACTGAAGATGGAGGAAACAATTACAATGTGCCTCTGCTTTCCTGCCTCAAAAATACATATATCTCAGTTTTTTGCATTATTTCTTCTTCAAATAAAGGAATGTTTATAAACAAATTACCCAAAATGTTTTTCCTTATACATCATGATGCAAATTTTAATATATGCCACAATCTTGATAATAAACACTCACCATTCCTCAGAAGGCAGCAGGTTCTGCTGCACTGTTGGGGTGAGACTTCTGCATAAATCTTCAGCACCTGGGCTCCCCTCTTCTGCGATTCCCGCAGGTCAATCAGAAGACCTGGGAAGCGTCGGATCCAGCAGTTTTTATAAAAGGTAGTGGGTGAGCAGAGAGAGTCTGATTCCACAGCCAAACCGAGGACCAGCATCACTTCTGCAACTGCCACCAGCAGAACCATCTCTTCAATGTCTTAGTCGGCGCGTTTTCTCCTCCACGGGTGCACTAAAGTTTGGACCAGCATTTTAAGAGACAATCTCTTGAGTGGTGAGGGTACTGCCAATTCTGCCAGGGACATGAGCCAGGGGATGCTTTTTCCAAACAATTCCCATGATGCTGTTTGGGCAGCTGCTGGAAGGAAGCAGCCATTTTATGAGCTACGTATGATTATAATAGCTATTATTGTTGTTCTCTAACTTAATTATTTGGAAGCAGTTTTTGAGAGACAACAGACACGTGTTGCTTTGCTCTGGAAACAGAACTTGTTTCTATGGTCCTGAGTTTGTGTTTCCTGTCCTCCTAAGACCAAACTAGGCAGACAGCCTTAATATGTGATGAATAACAGTAAGCTCAGCATATTGTTTCACCTCAGCTCTGAAAGTATGCAGTATGGTCACTTGAGAGCAGGTGGTTCTGCCACTTTGTTCAGGCACACTACTACACTCAAGACAGAAGAAACAGCTCAGCTTAGTTTCTTAATGCTTTTTGAATTATCTGGTGGATGCAAATATAGCTTTCTTCTTTACTAACAAACTGAATTATCGAATTCTTTCTGCTAGCCGGGGGTGGCAATTCATTCTTCTATTTGCAGAGATCTAGGAACAGATTCATATGACTGGAGAAGACTGTAACCTACTATCATCTTCGGACCAAACAGGTAATCAAAGTCTTGCCACTAATAAGTTTAAGAATATTAAGCAGTCTGTATGGGTTTCTCTGGTTATGTTTAATATTGGAAAAGGCCTGTGAGAGTGAAAGAAAGAAAATATAGTTGGCATATAGAGAGGTAATATTTCAAGCACCTGCACCTGATCTGAAACCTGAAACTCCCAAGTGTTTTGTTTCTTAAAAGGACCCGGTCTGCTCCCTGATTCCCATTTCTGTATACAAGATTGCCACTTCTGTATGCCTTTCATACATGAGTTCATTTAAATTCAATGGACTATATAGGGAGGTTGAGAGAATTAGGTAGAAATACAGTTGTCAGCAATAAAAATTGTGTGTAGAATGTATAAAAATATATTTTAGACTGCATTTTTTTCCTTCAAAATTAGAATCAAGGCATTTCCCCAGTCCCACATGAAGAATAGATCAGTGACATGAGGGGGAGAGTAGCCTCAAACTCCTTTTAATTCTTTAGTTATTATAGCTAGTGTTTATTTTGCAAAACAAGGCCCCCAGTTTGGAAGTGAGCCAACATGTATACAGTTTTGTTCTTTACAGAGCTTCTTAAAAGATAATATGGCTCAGAGCTGGTTATTTCCTGTTGATCCAAAAGCAAGACCAAGCCATTTATTTATTCAGTGGAACTACTGGCAGTAATTAGGAGCATTCCAAATAAACGTCTGTTTTTATGCAGATTGTTTATCTGTTGTGGGGAATACATTAATTAAATTATA
>NW_010302291.1:19201-21485 GCF_000700745.2 Antrostomus carolinensis
CCTGAAAACCAGCTCTTGATACTTGTGTTGTTTTCTTTAGTTTTGGTAGGTTGATGTGCTTTATTTTTATCTTCATCCCTATGTGAAAATCACTTCTTAAAACCTTAAATCTGTTTCAATAAACCTGTTTGCATTCAGTGGACTGCACAGGGATGTTTTTAGGCATTTATCTAGCATTGCCACAAGCACTACTGACACTGTGTTTTTCTAAAATTTTTGTCTCAGCTTTCCAGATATTCCAAGGCATCACTCGATATGGAGCACACTCAGAATTTTGAAAGATACGCCTGTATTTTGTTGCTACCTCTGGCATTTAGTATGAATTTTGGATCTATTTTGTTCTGTAAGATTTGCATGTAAAAACGTTGATTCCTGTTTGCTTTCCTCAATCCTACTCTTCCCATATCTCCAAGAAGAGAAATGTAGAAGATTCTGAATAACCTTGGGAAACACGGAACAAGGAGATTAAGCTGACACAAAACAAGTATTTATATTGGATAAAGCTAAATATGTTTTTAGTCCATTGAAATAAGTAGGATTGTTTGCATGAATAAAAAACCAGATATAATAGGTAGTATAGTAATAGTATAGTATTTGTAGTTACATAAAGATTACACTGTCTCAGCGCCTCTGTTTTTATCGGTTTGATGCTTTGCAAAGTGTATGTGTAAAAAACAAATATGTTTACTTTTTCTTTTCTAGGGGGAAAAAAAAAGCCCAAGAAACAAATAAAGCAGTGCTGTGACCTACTTCAATTAGATGAACCAGAAATACCATATTTTTTCGATTTCAGTGGGGCTCTGTCAAAGCATTAAGATAAAGTGCAAGACTGGATATGAACACACCTGAGCATCTAAGCATCTTTCAGACCATTCAGTAAGTCTTTCTCTGTTTTGAATAAAGTAAGAAATTCTGAAGTACCTGCTACTGCCATTGAGACAGTCACCAAACACAGTAAGTGTGAGTACTCACTGTGCTTAATGTTTAGTTATGTATTTGCAAAATTGGGCTTGGGTAATCAGTCACATTTTTTACAGATCTATATGTTTTCAATGTATATTTTAAATCACTTTTTTGTTTGCCACAGTTTGTCAATAGACGTGTTGCTAGTCTTTCTCAGCACCTTTCTGGTTTTGTTCTGTTCTTCTGCTGTGTACTCCAGCCAAGCAGCCTTTTTGCCTTTTCATTACTTGTCATTCTTTCTCCCTTCTCTGTTTCTGAATAAATTATAAGAGCAGGAATATCTGCAAGGGAACATTTGATTTAATGAAATATAAAGAGATTGAAATAAATAAATAAATGGCTGCTTTAGGTAATTTCCTTTAAAAACTGAAAAGTTCTCTCTCTTAAATTTCAGTGTCTTCTGCCAGCCTTTCACTTTGACATTTCTAAGAGAAATGCATATATATAATTTAATGCTAAAGTTTTAAATCACAAACATTTTGCAAGAAGGAAATACCCGAGTCTTACCTGCAAACCAGTAACCGACTGTTCCATGTGCTCTGCAAGGAGGGATCAAGAGACTTTTACTGTTAGTACGGCGTCTCTGGCCAGTATCAGAGCAGCACTTCATGTTATTTAGTAATTCTTTTCATTGGTCTTCTCAGATTTCCTCCAGAAAAACAAAAAGGCAGTTGCCTGTTTTCTGTGAGACCATGGATGCCTTTGCAGACCTTTTAGTAAAAGAGATATAAATGTACCCGTCACAAAGTGAATGATCTTTTTAATAATCCTTGTTATAAGCAGAAACAGCACCTGAAGTTTTCCACCTGGGCTGGCAGTGATAATGGCACAATCCAAGAGCTTCCTAGCACAAAGGATTCATCATCAGGTATTAACTCTTTTTTTGCCAAACATAAACAAAAGCAGACACCTTTTCCATATAAAGTAATAGATACATATTGATATTTGGAACTATATTTAGCTTATATGGAACATATGGTTCTAGTACTCAGACTACATAAAGACTAGGAAGATCTACACAGTACAGGAAGGCATTCTTGAAAAGGACTGAAAATGCCAAGGCTTGGATTCTGTAGTCAGATCAACCTGTCTAAAACTACACTGCACATTGGCTTTGTTCACGGGTTGTTCATCTGTTGTCCATACTGCTATTGTCCCATGCTTCTCTGCTGAATGTCTTGAAGTCCCCTCAGCTCTGAGCAGGGAGGACAGTCAATGTCCTGGGTCAAGCTGAAGTTTAGGCATTTATGTAGTTTGAACAGCTACGAGAGACAGTGGTGTCAGTCACTATGTCCCAGCCGAGGCTAGTGGCTGGCTGTGA
>NW_010302291.1:21502-23124 GCF_000700745.2 Antrostomus carolinensis
TGATAGTTTCTCGTTCTTCTTCTCTGGCAGTGGTGGTTAAGCCAGTATGATCAGAGAGGGGCACATCCCTCGTGTAAATGCAGACTAGACAAGAGGGGACAGTTGGGCCTCCTGTCTGTCTCTTCCCTTTCCCAAGTACATTTGAAGGAGAGAAGGGAGAGATACTCCCTGAGGCCCAGCTGTGCCAAAGCAACGCTCCCTGATGCTTCCATGATGGTGCAGAAGTACACAGCGAATGGTTGGTGCTACACAGACCCAGCCAGGCTCAGGCATGGGAAGAGACCAGTGCTAACTGTATAAAGCACTTCTCCACTACAGTTTAAGTCAAACATGTTAGCTTAAATCATCTGTGGTTTAGATTGTCTCTGACAAAGCAGTTGAAAAATGACAACTACCAACTGAGAAGCAGCAGCCTGCAGTTTCTCATGTGAGTTATGAACCTGCCTATGTCCTCATTTGAACATTAGTAAACTTATTTAATCAAATGTGCAGCATAATCCCATGCAACGTCAGCCCTAATAATCTCTGCTGAAGTCAGTGGAGTTCTGTGCCTGTGTTGTGCCCCATGTGAATACATTGAATTGCAGGCCTTTGTTGAAATAATCTTTATCTCCTTTTTCTTAGAAATGTACATGTTTTCCCTTTATTACAGCAGTGTTAAAGTCAAAATTTTACCTAAACTAAATATTTTGATAATGCTAGAATATGTCACTGTAACTCTATTACAGTATAAAAGTTATAAAATGCTAATGTAATAAATCATTAAATAATGAAATGTAAGTGTTTAAAAAAAAATCAAAGCAAGTCTTTTTGACATTACTGAATCACTTTCTCCTTGAAAATTTCCTTGAAATCAAAACATTCTTGTAAAATGTCTTAAGCCCAACAAAACAGCATTTTTTGAGAGAACCGTTTTGTCAAAAACAGCTATTAGTGGTGAGATTTTGGTTTGGAGCAATATATCAAGTTTTTAATGAATCTGACCTTCTCCGAGGTTTGAGACAGTTGAGTCCAAGATTCTGGTTTCAGCCCCATCCCAGCAACATGGTAAAAAGAGGTGAAATATTACAGTTTCTGTTCCTGGGATTTTGTGCAAACCATTTTTTAAACCCCTGTTTCAAAGGAGCTGCCAGGCCCTGAAATTCTCTCAGAGCTTGGCTTCAAACTAATTCTGGTAAAACCTCTGCACGAAGGCTGGAATATGTGTGTTCAAACAAAGAACAACTGAAGTCTTAGCCAGATTAGATTTATACAAATATAAATCTACTGGCATACATATAAACTGGAGCCAAGGTTTATGACAAAAAGTACAATGTTTATCAAACACTTTAATGAATGAATGTTGATTTATGACAGAACTTGAAATGATGCAAAGGGGATGGAGTTTCAATATGGTGATGAATTTTATACAGCTGGGTACTTAGTGAAAGTCTTCCATGTGGGTTACCATTCATCTTACCTAGTTATTATGTACTAAAATTCAGCTCTGACTGTCTGCACAGGGATTTAAAAATATATGCTGTTTTAAAAGCACCCAGTTTACTCTGATCTAGACAGAGCTACACAAGGAAATTCTGGCTGGGGATGCATAATACATTTGTGCAGAACAAACATGCCTAAGA
>NW_010302291.1:23167-25228 GCF_000700745.2 Antrostomus carolinensis
AGGTTTTGTCAAGGAACACTTATGGGGTCTTTGGCATAAAAAAGGGAACAGATTGAATGCCATTTTAATGATTTACACACTCATGCCTCAATTCTGCTGCCTGGTGATCCAAGTCTTCTCGTGATCCACACAGAATCCCCACTAGCACACAGACTATTGGAACAGCCTTTTTGCTGCCCAGAGAGAGCTCAGTAGCACACACTTTAGTCTTAGTCACTCATTAAATTTGACTAAGGCAGGGATAAGTTAAGTATTTGGTAATAAATAATCAGTATAAATATGACTAAGGCAGGGATAAGTTAAGTAAGTATTTGGTAATAAATAATCAGTATAAATAGAAATCTGCTCCAAGTACTTTTTCAGTAGTGTTACAACATACTTTTGTTGCAAGGAATAAATATTAAATAGTACATCAAAAGCAGAAAAATTAAACAGAAAATAATAGGGAGTAAAGTCTAAACAAGTGCTATTAGTAATAGGAGTGGGTTTGTTGGTTGGGTTTTTTGTTTGTTTGTTTGTTTGTTTGTTTTTTTTAAATAGCATTGCTAAAGGCATTGGGTAAGAAGTGCTTTGTTTGGCTGTGAATCTGAAAAAAGAGATTACCTTTATTTAGCAGCTCATCCTTCACAAATAATAGAGATTTCAATTGAAATAAAATTATGCTTCAGTCAGTTCCTCTCAGAAATGCCAAGATCCTTTAGAACACTGATATTTTTAATGCTGAAATACTGCAGGATATTTCCTATGTTCCACAGATGCTTACTTTGTATCCTGTGACAAGGAAAATACTAAACAATGGCAGCAGTTGGTGAATCATTTCCAAAAGACTAATTCCTCTCTTGAGTAATTCCACTATTACTCAATACACAGTTCCCTGGCAGTACAGTACAATTCCCTGGCGTCTCAGAGGGAAGAATGTGGCACTTTATATTTTATATTAGATAGCATGTATATTTTAAATATCCCCTGATTCTGTTCCAGTTCACATTTTAGACTAATATGGCTGAAAGGAATTAAATTTTTCCTTTGTTTTTTTGCCCTCTATGTGGCTCTTTCCTTAGAGCAATCAGGTTGGTGTTACTTTCTGGTTCTCATGTATTACCCAGTGTCTCTGTGTTGAATCAAGAGAAGGTTTGCCTACAACAAACACAAAACCACTGCAGTCTTCCTTCAGGCACTGTACTGGTATTTAAGGGATTGGTTCTCCTCTGCTGCAGATTTTTTGTGTGATCTTGGGTTAGACCCACAAAGAAATTCAGGCTGTATTTCATGTATATGTAAACCAGGTTTCCTGCCAAGAAAAGCATTTATCAATCTGATTCCCTGTCATTGGTACTGCTGTTACCCCCCTTTGCTGTGTCTTGTGGCCTTACCAGACTGGAGACCCATCCAGTTTACTCCACAAAACCATTGAGTGGCTTACTGAAGAAAAACAAGTGGCTGTGGTTTTCTAAGTAAATCTGAGTGGTGTTAAATCCTTGAAGTGAATCTAAAGTATAAGGAGACTTGAGTCTTAGCACACAGAGCTGGCTTGCACCAGCCTCCTGCCCATTCCTCACCAGTCAGGAAGCATGAGCCAAGCTCCACGCTAAACAGAAAGACTGCTCCTTCTGTCTAGTCATCTCTGGCTTTGGTTTTCCCATCTTTGGAGCAGTAGCTCCTCCTGACTCTCTGTGTTTCCTTGCTTTTGCTCTGCTGGAAAAGTCAGAAGGCTATAGAAATGTATGCTGAGGCAGAGAAAGGGTCAGAAGGTTAGGTTTTCCATATCATGGTTGAATGGTCTATTACAATGTAGCTGCTGTATGAAAGAGCTTCTTCCATTTCCAAGTCTTTCTAAAAGAAAAGCGATTTCTCTTCAGCTTTGGAAGTAATTCAGGCATTAAATACAAGAAAATAGTTCAGGCACCAAGCAAAGGAAAAAGTGTCTAGACTGTGAATCCCAAGCAGAAATGGCCATCTCAACTCTAGAGTGTCCTTATTGCTGCTCCCTGGTGCCTTCCTGCTCCATTTGTCGACACTTGAGCGTCGTTTTCCTTGAGATCATAGAATCATAGAATGGTT
>NW_010302292.1:0-264 GCF_000700745.2 Antrostomus carolinensis
CGTCGCGCCACAGCCCCCGCCACACGGGCTCCCGTGGTGTTTCCTCGTTCAACAAAACACTCTTTGCCCCATTTTTAGTGTTTTTTTGGGGAACTCAAAGCCATGGGAAGGGCTGGCAGCTGAAAAATGGCACCGTGACCCCTCTGCTGCTGCCAGGCCCCCGCTCAGGGGTGACCCCTGGCCCACGCCAGCACCCGGCGCAGGGGACAGAGAGACGGAGACGGCGTTGGGTGCCAGGGGCTTTATCCATCGGTGTCGGGGTCT
>NW_010302293.1:0-2254 GCF_000700745.2 Antrostomus carolinensis
GTTCTGTGATAACCCTGTGAGATCTCATCCCGGGCATCTTCCCCCTTCCAACCCAAAGCCACTTTATTGTCTTGATCTAATGAAGTGCAGACTTCACCTGGACAGAGCCAGAAGTGGCTCCTCTTGGAGGCAATGAATACAAATACTTGACCTCATGAGCTGCGGGGCAGCAATTAGTTTAAGCAGGGGGTTTGTGTAACACTTCAAAAGTCTTAATCCGTGCGGTCAGCCCTGGCACCCTATTTGCCAGAACCCATTGAGTAGTCTTAATGAGTCTGCAAAGCAAGCTTTCAATACATTTTGGGTCGCTTCAGATGCTTTAAATGGCATAGTCTATATGGTATTGTGCAGCTTTAGAAAGGCCCGGGCTTTAAAAAAGTATGGTTCCCTTTCACAGGGCAGACAGAAACCATCTTTAGAGCCGAGCCCCTGAACGTTTTGCATATCAATATGGCTGGGGCTGAATGCAGTCACTCAGCTGAGAAATAGGATCACTATCAGCGTTTCCAGGCTTTCACAGGCACTTGGGAAACTTTAAAGCCCTTCGTGGAGAATAATTTGGTCGAATGTCATGGATTGAAACAAAACCTAAACAAGCAGAGCACAGTCCATCATGCGGAGCTGCCAGAGAGGCTGACAACAGGCTCCAGCCGCTCTGACATCCAGCCCCAGCGGGTCGGGGGCCGGGGCACCCGTCCGTATTCCCGAGGTGGGACAGGGTGCCGAGTCCCACCTGGCAATGGCCAAGTCGTTCCGAGGGCTCTGGGATTTTAACCAGCAGAAAACCAGCCCAGATTTCATCTCTTCTTTTTCTTTTACAATATCCCAGTTTCTTAATATGGGTCATAAAGCCCCCAGGCTCTGGCACCGCACCTGTGGCACCAGTCTGTCCCCAGTGCCGCTCACACGCCTACACCAGCGATGCCCGCGCTCCCCACGCACAACAGGCAACTGTTTGTATTTAACTCCAATGTCACGTTAAACCTGTCCTCACACGTCACTTGTCCCAGCAGCACCCTGATGAGCCCAAGGGCTGAACGAGTCCAACGTGCAGAACCTCAGCTACAGCCCGGAGCATCGGTGCAGAAATCACACGTCACCTCCATGGGGCACCAAGGAGGTGCCAGCAGCTGAGACATGAGAGTGGAGAGATCTGTGCAGGTCAAAGCACAATGTCCCAGCGTAAAACCGTGTCAGAGCTGAGATGAAAGGGGCCAGTGCCCAGTGTGTACCCAGGAGAAGCGGTACCTGCCACCTCCATCGCGCCCCGAGAGCAGCAGCGAGGCGGTAGGATGTCTGGACCATCAGCTTTGGGATGTGGAGGGATGGAAGGAACCACAGCCAAAACATATTTGCAAACAATGCAGGGCCTGAGGGCCCTTGAAAACACATAATGAGCTCATTAAAGAGACAAATACAAGTCACTAATAAGATATTGGAGGTTAATTAAATGTTTTCTCCATCTTTAATTAAGGGAAAACTAGTTAATTCAGATTAAACTAATTTCTGTAGCCTCCCATGATGGCTTTCTATGGCTGTGGATTTGAAAATCTACTGAGATTATTGAAGTGAAAGGTGAGAGTTTGGGGCTTTTGTTTGCTCTGCTTGGGTGAACTCAGGGGGAAGTAGAACTTTTCACCCTAAGGGTTAGAAATGCTCCGCTTTATCATCTGGGTTACTCAAAGAACAGAAGAAGGTATGTGAGATGCAACTCCCTCTTCCTAACCCTAGACCTGGCCTTTCTTCAAAACCTCCTGCCTTTAATTGTTTTTCTTAACTAGGAAATTCCTCCAGACTTATTTTCTGTCTGCAAAACAAACCCCACGCTTGAGATCTGCTGCTCAGCTGGCTTCACCCACCGCCCAGCAGCATCCACCGCCTGCGCTCAGCACCGGAATGTGCTTTAACAAAAACCCACTGGCCACACACCCCAGTGACCAACTGGTTTCCAAAGCTTTTATTGCAGATGGCAGAACCATCATCCCCACACACACACGCACCCCCACGCACCCTTCCACACACTCACAGGCTCCCACTTGCCATCCAGAATAGTCATGGTTCAAATATAGATGAGCAAGATTTATATGGAAGAATATTTAATCTGGTCAGGGAGGGGAGAAGGGTCATCTGTGGTTTTATTTCTTAAATATTTCTCTCTACTCCAGGAGGATCCGTTTCTCACCAGAAAAGGTCCGATATAAATTAGAACAAAGGGAGGAGGTTGCTGGTGGGGTGGCCACGGACATCCCTGGAC
>NW_010302293.1:2269-2563 GCF_000700745.2 Antrostomus carolinensis
GGACCGCAGTCCTGGCTCCGCACACCGCAGAGCAGAGCAGGTCCCAGCACAGCAGCGTGCCCCATGGGTGGCTCAGTCCCACCCAAAGTCCTGCCCTGTCATCTGATAAAACTTCATGTTGAAGGGTCTGTAAAACTCCCGCAGGCGCTGGACCACCTGCCCGTCAATTTTGGGGTGCGGCCGCCCCTTGGATTTCCCCAGACAGCGGGGCTTGCTGCCGCCCTCCGGCTTCTTCAGGCAGGGAAAGCCCTTGGTCTCATTAAAATAGAAATGTTTGTCTGTCACCACCCTCTT
>NW_010302293.1:2594-5677 GCF_000700745.2 Antrostomus carolinensis
GGCCGGGTCACTGACAAGCCTCTCCCCACTGACAAAGAGGAATTTGGAGAGAGGGAAGTACTGCAGCCAGTTGTCCAGGTGTTTGGCGTAGATCCCGATCCTCACCGCGCTCCAGCTCGTGTCGATCAGTCCCGTGCTGATGTTTTTGAAGGCCAGAGCCTGGAAGCTGGGGATGGTGGGGTTTTTGGAGAGTGTCTGTGTGTAGTCTGAGATGGCCCGGGTGACAGGGTTCCGCACCACCACGATCAGCTTCGTGTCCCGAGACATGTTGTAGATGCGCCGAGGAGCCTCCTTGGTGACAAAATAGCTGGGGGTCTTCTCCATCGTGATCTGCCCCTCCAGTGTCCGTGGCATCAGGCTCCTGGGGAGAGAAAGGGACACGCTCAGGGCTCAAGGCTCAGCTGCTCCAATGGGGACGAGCGGGATTAAGCCCCAAAACCCGGCCAAGAAATGCCCAGGAGCTCCCCAGCTGTGACCACCTTTGTCCTTCTCCTGCCAGCCAGGCACACTCTTGTCACACCCCACCAGTACCTCCTTGTCTTCAAAAGCCTTCCTAGGAGCTCCTCTGCCTGGGCCTCACCTTTCTGCTCACCTTGTCTCAGAATCACCTTTGTCATCCCAGGGTCTGTCCCCAGGAAGGGACACCCTGTCACTCTGCCCCACCAGCAGCACCATCCAGAAGGCACTCACAGGTTGTTGGTCTCCCTTGGAAGTCCCCTATGACCCACTTCCCAGCCCTGGAGATCCCTCCTGCCATCTCCTCCTCCACCCCAGTGAGTTTCAGTGGTGGTGACTGGCATCTCAACATGAGTGTTCTGGGATGGGGCTGGTTTTCATCCCAGTCTCCAAACCCAGTTACGTGTCCTGGAGGCACCAGATCACCATGTAGGGTAGCAAAGAGGAAAAAAATCTCATCATGGGGTCAGCACCCATGGGGGCTAAGCCCAAGCTGTGGCTGAGGATGGAGGTGACCACCAAGGCTCCCACCCCTCTGCCTCCAGACAGCAAGCAGTTAAAAGAAAAAGACTGTTTCCTTTTTTAAAAAAAATAAAAGGCAGAAAACCTCTCAGGCCCAGCCATTGTGCTGGTAAAATTCACTGCCCTGATTGTTCCCCTCTGCACTTTAATGAGGAATTAATTGCCGGAGAAATTACCCAGGCATGTCACCCTCTGAGGAGAGCCAGGGGCTGCAGAGACCGGCCCCCCTGCCACCAGCACAGGCACCTGCCCAGAGCCCCTCACGTTCCCCAGAGCCCCTCATCTCCCCCTTCTTCTTGGGGATGGACATGTCCCCTCTGGCTGTCGGGGAGAAGAGGGGACTTGGTTTCCCCAGCAGTGAAGCTCCATGAGCTGATATTGGTTTCCCCAACAGTGAAGCTCCATGAGCTGATACCACGGGGCCAGCCAGGAGAGAGCTCAGGGGTCCCTGAGGGCACAGCACCAGTGTGGCTCCTTGACACCCAGTGCCACCCCAAGCTGCTGCTGCTCCCCACGGATTCCCTTGCTGGGAGACCGTGCAGATGTGCCAGGGGACCGACAGCTCTCACTGCTGCCTCCCAGCCACGTCCCACCAGCTCAATGCCATGGCCCCGCATGGGAGCCCTCGCTGATGGACACCCCATGGATGCAGAGATGGAGCTCACTCTTCATGGGGCTCATCTGGGATTGAAATGGCTTCATGTCCTCTGTGCTGTCACAAGCTGGGTCCCCATTCCCTCTGTCATGTTTGGGATCACACACATGCTCCCCCTCCCCAGTGATGTAAAACAGAGGAGTGTCCTGCTCCTCTGCTCCGCTCTCCTCAGACCTCACCTGCAGTGCTGCCTCCAGTACTGGGGCCACCAACAGCAGAAGGACATGGAGCTACTGGAGCCAGTCCAGAGGAGGCCACGAGGATGATGCGAGGGCTGGAGCAGCTCTGCTGTGAGGACAGGCTGAGAGAGTTGGGGCTGTTCAGCCTGGAGAAGAAAAGGCTCCAGGGAGACCTTCTAGTGGCCTCCCAGTACCTGAAGGGGCTCCAGGAAGGAGCTCCCACCTAGGACTGTCTTAGCAGATGGCAGAGCACTTAACCCAGCAGACTTTGGTTTATAATGAGAAACTGAGGCACCAAACAACGACATGGCTGTGTAGGAGCTGCTGTGTGGATGCCTACACTCATCCAGCCACCAAACATCCACCATCCAGACACAAAACCACTTGAATGAGTCAGCAGACACGTGGGGATCCAACCACGAGCTGCTCCACGCCCAGGACGAGCTCCAGGGATCAGGAAATCTCTTTTTAAAAGTTTCAGTACCCCAATATGAACTGTGATAATGGATAAAACAAAGCAAAACCATCAAGTCTAAGGGAGATGTTTCACTTAACCCAAAGGAGAGTTGGGACTGGACAGACTCTTTCCTACAAGGACTTTCCATTTATCCCAAACTGGGAAGAATTCTGGTTTTAAAACTCAAGGGTCTCCCCTGCATCCTTGGGGTTGCTCCATCCCATGTCCCTTGGGACAGCAAGGAGAGGAGTGTCCCCTCCCTGTCCCCATACACCTCTGCCCCCTCACCCAGCCAGGGACAGGTTTTTTAATGTCACTTCTGAGGCCAAGCCAACCAACACAAGGGCAGGGAGAGCCCCGAAACCCCGCTCGGGAAATCCCTGCGGGAACCAGGGCAGAGCAGGAGGATGAGGATGGGGATGGAGCATCCCAGCAGGAGGATGAGGATGGAGCATCCCACCAAGCTTGGTCCCACAGCAGGGCCAGTTCTTGGCAGCAGCACTTTGGGGCAGGATGGGGTGTTTCAGGGATGTCCATCCCTCTGCTCGGGGTGGTGGCACTGGAGGGTTGTGCCTGGCGAGGGGAGCTGTGTCCCCACGGCGGGAGGGGACGGGCTGTGCAGCTGTGGGGCTGTGCTGTGGGGAAGCCAGGGCTCTGCCCAGCAGCATCTGCTCCTTATGTAATGGGAAAAGGCTTGAGGTTTGGGGTTTGGTTTTTTTTTCCCCTGGACGTAGGAAAGAACACTTTATTAAAAGCATTTGTGAGCAGTGCTGGGCCCCGTACAACTCCCTCCCCCAAACAAGAGAGAAAAGCC
>NW_010302293.1:5825-8228 GCF_000700745.2 Antrostomus carolinensis
AGAGAGAAAAGCCCCTGTTGGCTCCCCCCCCCCCTTTTTTTTCCTTTTTTTTTGGGGGGGGGTGGTGGTTTTTTTGGACAGTGCCAGCATTTTCAGAGCCACTTCTCATCCCTGGCGTCACCACCCTGCAGTCTGGCCCCTCCATTTAGCACCAGCAATGCCCGGGCAGGCGGGATGTTCTCTGGGGGTACATCCATCCTGGGGCAGCAGCGATGGGATGGTCCCCAGCCTTTCCAGCACCTTTTCCTCCCCACTCCAAATAATGGTGCTCACCAGAAGGGCTGACTGCTGGCATTCCCACTGGGGAGCACCTTCCCAAACAGTGTTGAAGGCCAGGTTGGATGAGGCTTTGAGCAACCTGGTCTAGTGGAAGGTGTCCCTGCTGATGGCAGGGGGGTTGGGACTGGATGAGCTTTAAGGTCCCTTCCAACCCAAACCAGTCTGGGATTCTATGACCTGCTGTGGGCTGAATAAACTTGGGTTTAAACCCTTGATCTCAAGCTCTGTTAACACAGAGCCACCAGCCACTGGGGTCAGGATGGTGGAGGAGGAGCTGGGTCCCAACTTCATCCCAGGACCATGTCAGGAAGGGCAACCTCTGAGCAGTTAATTGTGCAACTCCTCCTCTTCCTCAGCAGCTCAATCACTCCCAAATACTTGCAAGATAATTACGCTCTTTCACATTTTCATTCACTCCCTAATACTTTCCCCTAAATTACCCCAGTTAATTATTGATAGCCCCTCCAGATCTGCTTAAACTGGAAAAGAGCAGAGCAAGCTTCTGTTATGCTCCACTTTAGCACAAGCATTGGAAACTTTAATTAAATTTACAGTTAATTCTTATTAACATTAAGAAAATGCCTCAGGAATTCTAAGCGTTGCCTACAGACACTGCACCGAGGGAGCACCCCAGCAACCTCGGGGGGAAATTGTGTTTCAAGAGGAGACCGTGTGCCCAGGAGGAGAAATAAAACTCTTTTACCTTTTTTATTAAGCTGATATTTTTAATAAATAGTAAAACAACTGGCATTTGAGAGGCACCAGAAATGGGATTCCCTATGTAGAAATATTCAACTTCTGAAACTGATAAATAGCAAAAATCATGGAGAGGGATGGAAAATGCCACCATCTACTTCAGAGCCTCCCCAGGAGCCATTTCACTCACCATTTCACCAAGTTTTCCTTCCCACCCACCCACTTCACTGACCCATCCTCATCCTCCTCTCACCCTCCAAGCCGTGGTACCTGGTTGCTCAGAGGCTCCATCACTGCTGCCGTACCAGCCCGTGCGCTGGTGGTGCGACCCCAGGATGCCGTTGCCAGTCACCAAGGGCTGAGCCAACGAGCTCACATCTGGAACATCCCCACATCACACTCAGCTGAGGTGTATTTCCAAGAGCTGCTGGATCCCTCCAGGAGGTTCCCTCCATTACAGTCAATGGGAAATTGCAGATTACAGCTGTGCTCCCGGGGGCCCTCGTTTAGATTAATTAGCTCCTCTGTTGAGGTAGCAAGGTGCAATAACTTACAGCCCCCAGAAATATGCAGAAAGCTGCATTAAATACAGATTAGCAGGCAGGTAATCAAATCAAACTTCAAAAACTGGGGCTGACATCACTTTCCAGGGTTAATTGGTTCAGGATTCCTTGACTCTGAGATGATTTTGTTGCAGACAAAAGAGAACCCACAGAATCCCAGAACTGCCTGGATTGGAAAAGCCCTTGAAGCTCATCGAGTCCAACCATGAACGGGCAAGTTGTGACCCACCTTACTGGGCTGACACCTCATCTACCTGTCCTTTAAATTCCTCCAGGGATGGGGACTCCACCACTGCCCTGGGCAACCCCTTCCAATGCCTCAGACCCCTTGCAGCAAAGAAATTCTTCCTCACATCCCAGCTCAACTGCCCTGGCCACAACTGGAGCCCATTTCCTCTTGTCCTGTCCCTTGGGCCTTGGTTGAACAGACCCCCCCCCACCTCTCTCCACCCTCCTCCAAGGGACTTGGACAGAGCCAGAAGGTCTCCCCTCAGCCTCCTTTTCTCCAGGCTCAACACCCCCAGTTCCCTCAGCCACAAGGGAACTCAGCACACTTGTGCTCCAGACCCTTCCCCAGCTCCGTTCCCTTCTCTGGACACGCTCCAGCACCTCCATGTCCTTCTTGGACTCAGGGGCCCAACACTGAACCCACCACTTGAGCTGCAGCCTCACCAGTGCCCAGTACAGGGGGAAGAGAACTTCCCTGGTCCTACTGGCCACACCAGTGCTGATGCCACTGGGAACTCCTCCCAGCACTGAACTGAGAGTGTAAAGTAATGGATGTGCCTGTTGGAGGAGAACCTCACTGATAAATCAGCCCGAGAGCATCCCTGTGTTAACACCCACAGCAGCCGCTCACACGGCA
>NW_010302293.1:8315-8594 GCF_000700745.2 Antrostomus carolinensis
CCAACCTGTGCCAGGAGCACGAAGGGAGGCTCTGAAACCCCAGGTAAACCGCTGGCATGGGTGATGGGTACAGTCTGGATCAGGGCTTGCGGGTTCTATGTTATTACCAAAAGTGGATGAAAAATGAGGGAAAAAAGCCCTTTTCCATGATTTTGTTGGTTTTTTTTTTAAAAAAAAAGAGCACAAAAAAGCCCCTGACAAAAGCAAGTGAAAGGCCAGGGGGGGTTCTTCGGGAGGGGACACGGCTGAGGGGGGGTTCTGCGGGAGGGGACACGGCTG
>NW_010302294.1:0-935 GCF_000700745.2 Antrostomus carolinensis
TGGTTGAAGATTCTGCCACCAGGTTGTAACACTAAGGTGACTTGTCTCTGACTCTCACCCACAAAGTCCCCAATAAGACCTGAGGACACTCATTTTGACACTTCCATATGTTGTTTGAATAAAACTTTCTCCACTTCCTTACCATGATTGTAAGGGCTTTGTCTCCTACCATGATACCACATTAAATGGCCTCTCCTCTGACCCTCACACACAAGGGCTCACCCAGCGTGTTGCATTCCCCATAGAGGAGCACCATGCATACCACAAGCTACTTTTAGATGGAGGGAATCCCACTGCCCATTTTCCTTGCCTGCCTCTCCTGAAAAGCCCCTATGCACCATGGCAGCACCACTGTGAGCTGCCCCACCACCCCTCCCCATTCATACCATCACTCTCAAAAGTCTAGAGAGGCACATGGGACTGCAGCTCCTCCTGACTGTGCCCCAGGCTGAGGATATTAATGTACATTTGGGCTGCAGCACCTCAGCTGTGGCACCAGGGACAAGCTCAGACTATTCACAGGCAAAAACAGAACCAAGTGCCCAAGACCCAGTGTGAGCAAGTGCTTTGCTTGAGACCAGAGACCCGCTGGAGGGGACGGCAGATGGCAATGTGAAGGAATAGACAGAGGAAGAAAAGTTTGGGAGTAGGGAAATGAGTGGAGATTCTGGTGTGTGTGTCGTAAATGTAAGCAAAAGTAAAACCTAACCAGGCTCCAAGATGATGCCTTCAGCTACTGACCCCTCCTTTGGCATTGCTCCTTTAGAGATTTCAGCCACCTTCCATCTCAAACGATCACCTGAAGACTTCAGGCTGTTTTACAGCAGGTTCCCGTGGAGTCCCAAGGGTACCTAGAGGGAGCCCAGAGGGGCAGAGAAAGTGCTGCGACCCAGAGGGGCAGAGGAAGTGTTGCCTTGGGCTGGTCCTCTGCTGCT
>NW_010302295.1:0-958 GCF_000700745.2 Antrostomus carolinensis
AGGGCTCTGCCGGTAGCGGGTGGGGATGCTCAGGCACAGCAGTGATCTTTGCAGCATTCCCAGCTCAGGTTTCTTGTTAGAGAATGAGAAAATAAAAAACTATCCTGCCAGAACTCATTCATCTCTTCTCCCCAACCCCACCTCCTTCGTTTTTATTTATTTATTTATTTATTTATTTTCAATTCACATCAAGTATATTTCATCAGTGCCAGAAACTGCACAAGTCTGTGTTTGGGCTTTGGACTTACCAAAAATAGTGACAAACTCAAGCTGGGCTCCCTTTCAGCTTCTGTGAGTGCCTCTATCAGACACCCCGAGGCATGACATCCGTGTCCCCAGCATGTGCCTGCGCCTGCCTGCCAGGGACAATGAGATTTTCCACAGCCTTTTACTTGGCATGGCCAGGGCTGGGGAGGTGAGGGTGACACTTAGGGTAGAAGAAATCGGTGACAACCTGCTGATGGGGGATGGGACTGTGCCTGCAGGTTCAGATGGGGCTTTCCATGCCAAACCAGCCATGGAAGATAATGAAGCAGCTGGTGGCACTGAAACACCTGGGAGAAGGCAGAGAAGCCACCTCGGGACGAGGGGAAGAGTGCTGATGAGAAGCCACTTGTTTGACTTGATTCCACCTTCCCTCTCTGCCTTCTCCTCAGTTTTTTTTGGTGCCTCCAGCCAGGGTGACGCTCCCGGGCACAAAGCACACAGGCTGTGTCCTCACTGGGATGCTCAGTGAGCTTTGCTGCAAGGTGATGATCTCCCCCATTATCTCTGTGTCCCTTGCACCTCTGTGATGAGAACTTGGCTTCAGCTTGCTGAGGGTTTTTTTAATTTTTTTATTTTTTTTTTTGTTTTTTTCTCTTCCAGATGCCTCCCTGTTCGCTCCTGAGCAGCGATACTTCTTCGACATCTCCAGCCTGCCTGAGGCAGAGGAGGTGACAAGTGCAGAGCTGCGGGT
>NW_010302296.1:0-5804 GCF_000700745.2 Antrostomus carolinensis
AGGGCTGGGGGCCGGGGCTGGGGGCGGTGAGGTGCTGCCCGGGGGTTTGGGACATGAAGCTTTTCCAGGAAAGAGTTGATTATTAATTGACGGGCGGGGTTGTGAAAGGGCTGGGGTCAGCGCTGCGGATCCCGGTGGGCAGGAAAGGCTTGACACCAGGATCAGTCCTTCCTCATGTCAGACACGAGCTGTGTCGTGCTGATGTTCTGCGGCAGAGATTGACCTTTCCATCGTGTGGGAGGGGGCACCGATGGGCCAAACGAGGCGACCCAGCCAGGGCTCTGTGTCCCGTGTCCCTGGGGTGGTGCTCTGGGACCATGGGCTGTTTGCATGGTCCTTGGAAAGGTGTGACCCCAATTAGTTGTGGCCGTGGGGCAGATGGGAAATGAGGAGGCTGGGGCAGGGGAGGTTTGAGTGGACCTGTGTCACAGGTGATTTGGTAGTGTGGAGAAAACACAACTCAGAGGGGATCTGTAATGTTTATAAATATCTAAAGGCAGAGTGGCCAGAGGACGGGGCCAGACTCATTGGCACCCAACAGTAGGACGAGAGGCAACGGGGATAAATTGCAGCATAGGAAGTTCCACCTGAACATAAGGAAGAACTTCTTTAGTGTGAGGATACCAGAGCACTGGGACAGGCTACCCAGAGAGGGTGTGGAATCTCCCTCCCTGGAGATATTAAAAAACTGTCCGGACAAAATCCTGGTTCATGAGCTCCAGGAGTCCCAGCTCGAGCAGGGGGGTTGGACTCGATGACCCTCAGAGGCCCCTTCCAACCTCACCCACTCTCTGATTCTGTGAGTGCTGTGCTGACAGTGGAACTGCTCCTCTCCAGCTTGGTCTGTTGGCACATCTGCTGTGGGCTGGGTGGAAGCTGATCTTTTTGGATGCAGCTGTAGAGCTGCACTCGGGCTTGAGCAACTTGACGATTTGCTGGTTGGGGTCAGCTGAGCCTCTTGATTTTTGGCAGATGCTGTTAATGACAATGCTGTTCACCCCAGGCTGGTCCCTGCAGGTGGGACGTGTGGGGTGAGGGTACCCTCAGTGTCGGTGTGGAGGGCAGGTAGTTGGTGCTGGTGGTTATTTGGGATGCGGGAATGAGCTGTGTCCCACCCTGGGCTGGCAGCTCTGGAGAAGGCTTGGTTGCTCATTTGCTGGTTTATTTGGGGGGTTATGCCAGGCATGTGCTGTAACACCAGCCACACCGGGGCAATTAGTCCCATTCTGGTTCTTACACTTGGCCTTCCTTAGACTACGAATCAATTAAATGTTTCTCGTGGTGATTTGCATAGCACGGTGTGAGCGGGGCTCTTCCACATCCCTCCTGGTGCCGTTGGGAAATGAAGGGCAATTGGGAGGGGCAGTTGTGCCATATGGCCCTGCTGCATCCCATTAAGGTCTTAGCACTGATTGCTGTTCATTAAACGTAACCCAGCCGTCCCCACGCGGCCAGCACAACGTGACACAGGAATACGCGGGTGAACTCGCTGCATGGTGTGAAGGAGGGTGATGTAAATGTGTTCTGCTGGGCTGTACCTTTGCTTTCCAGCTGCTGTTCCTGATTAATTCCCTCAAAAGACACTAAGGGCCAGTTTTGACCAGAGAAAATGTGGGAATGAACGTCCTTAAAGAAATAGTGTGAGTTTATTTGAAGCAAAACAAACTTTGTTGGGGCTCTTGTCTTTCTCCAGCCTTCCTGCGATTCTGTCACAGGGCTCTCGTGCAAGGTGGGATACTGGGCTGTGTGTTTTGAAATGTTGCTCTAAAGTAATAATTCAGAGGGTTGTGTGGTGTTGCAAAGACTATAAATAGTTGTTTTGAGGGACTTCTCCTCTGGCAGGGTTTTTTTTTCCCATAGTTATATTGAAACAAATCTTAAATAACTCTGTTTCCCCTTTCATTTCAGAGGAGAGTCATTCAGACTGTGGGAGTAGTTCTGCCTCTAAAATTCCCTAAACAACCAGACTGGGAGGGGAGGGAAACTTCAGTGGAGATGCTGCTACCATCATCTGCATTCCCTGTCATCCCAATAGTGTGTCCTGTTAAAAATGCCCCAGAGCTGCAGACAGGGTGTGCTGTCATCCCTCAGTGAATGTTTCTTTGTGTTCTGATGCAGAGTTGCTGCCTGTTTGCTTTTTGACTTGGACAGGAGATATTCAAACCTCAGGTTTTTTTGATTTTGATCTGCAGGTCTTGTGACATGGGGCTGGTTCAGTGAAGCACTTTGGCGTACGTCTGGGTTTATGCCTCTGGTCTGAAGCTGCCCTTATCTCTCAGCGCAGTTAATTTTGTGTTCAAATACTGTGCTGAATCAGGACCTATTTCCTTAAGGAGGAAGTTGGTTAAACACACACCATTTCTCTTTCTAGTTTGTAGAACAAACTACAGTTCTAATATTACTGGTTCTCAAGGAGATGTTTGCTTGAGATAATGAATTCTTTAGAAGGTGTGGACGCTCTTAAAAAGCCCAGCCCCAGCCTCTCTGGGATGAGGCTCTGCTCCTGCCGCTGGCACGCTCCGGGACGTGGTGGTTTTTCATGTTCTCTTCTTCCAACGCGTCCTCCCACGCTCTGTCGTGTCTCTGCTCTCGCCACTGTAAATAATAATTGCTGACAGTTCACAGGACCCACAGTACTTTGCATTTCTGTCCTATTTAGGTGGTCCAGGTAGATTCCTGAGGCTTTTCCTGCTCCCAGGTGACTTGAGCAGGTTGGGATGGCACTTGCCAAGCGGGTGCTGCTGAGGTCAGATGAGGATTGAGGATGGGGTGGGGTGCTGGGGTGCATCCCGCCCGCTGAGGCTCCCTGAGGCAGGGCGTTTGCTTACCCAGGGGGGATGGAGGTGTGGGGAGGGACAGTGACCTGCCCAGAGCCGTGTGGTACCTGCCAGGGCTCCTGGAGCTGCTCATGTCTTCAGGGTCATGTCTCTTGCTGCAGTCGAGTCTGGTGCCTTGAGAAGGATTTATGGAGAGAGATACCAGCCAAGGCTCCAGCTCTTACTTTGCAGGTTAGTTTTTGGGCTGTCCCTTTCGTTCCCTGCTTTGTCCCTGGTGCAGGAGGTTTAGCTGAGTTTGCTGGAAGTGGGGACACGTGTAGCTGAAAAGATGCTGTCGAGGTGTCAGGACAGTGAGGAGTGAATGAGTCCCACGTTGTTTCACTCATTGCTCAAGCTGCTTGATGTGATTTTTTTTTTAGGATTAGTTAAATTTCATCTTTGTGACTCCCTGTATAAAAGCAAACACGTGTGGTGCGGGGTGCTGGAAACCTGGTCTGTTTGTAAGAGGATGGGTGAGCAGAGAGGGGACAGTTGTGATGTAGAGGGTACAAAGTGGCAGGTTTCATGCTGTTATTTATATCCCACCCCATCATTCAACACCTGGTACAGTTTGATAGATGCTGTGAAAGGACTGTAGTATCGATCTAAACACCTAGCTGTGTACAGAGTTTAAATCAATATAATAAATACAGTTAGTGTATATTTTTTTAAATTAACCTTTGATTAAACACTGGGCACTTTTTTTTTTTTTTTCCTTAAACTTTAGAAGACTGGAGGGAAAAAGCAGCAAAGTGAAGGATATTGGAAAGAGCCCCCCCAGTGTACGGCTGGGTCCTGGGCTTTCTCTCTCTAATCTCTTCCGTTGGGTTGTTTTATCTTATCAAGCAAAAAGCCCCAGAAATAGAAAGTTTTCCATGGCTAACGGGACAAGCCCAGAGATGCACAAGCTCTGAGCTGTGTGTTGCCTCATTGCTTTAAAAATAAATAAATAAATAAATAAATAGAAAAATCCATCAAATGGCAGCAGATTGTAGATGGACAATGTCAGTGCTTTATCTCCTCGGGAGGAAAGGCCTCTCGTGGAAGCAGAGGCACCGGTGCACGTTGCATCTCAGCAGCGTTTGGTGTGGGATCGCTGCTCGCCCGGCTTCTCGTGCTGGGGAAGGTATCGATCTCCTCTGGCAAGGATGACGGATGGAAAAGCTGGGGCAGCCACTTGCTTTGGGCTTGTCACAAAGAGAATTCGCAAAATATTCAGGCATTTTCCCAAGTCAAAGCCTTGGTCTGAGGGACTCCAGTTGCTGAGGAGGCCGAGCAGGGAGGTCCTGCTGGTTAGAGGTAGGTGGGGGTGTAAATGGGTGGGTTGGGGTGTTATTTGCTGGGTGCTGCTGGGTGCAGGTTTCTGCTGCTAATTAAGTGTGAGGGGTTCCTGTCTGTGCTGCAGAGCATCGCTGGTGATGCCCGGCTGTGTGGGATCCTGCCTGGTGGGGCACAGGGCTGCCACGGGGCTGCCATGCTCTCCTGTCACCACACCAGGCACCTTCAGCTTCTGCTCCAGGTCCTTCTGCAGCCCCACTCTTGTGGGAGCACTCAGCAGAGCACAGCTCGGGGCATCGGTGCTGCCCCACTTGCCACTCAAAAAGAAAATTTGCATTTTAGTAAATCATGGCTGAAGAGCATCTGCCCAGCGGTTGGGATTGCACTTGGAGCTTGCGATGGTGCAGGGACCCCTCAGAGGGGCTGTCATCATCAGAGGGGGCTTGTCTGCTTGTCTTGCAAACAAACTGAACCCAAATGACCTGTTTTAGACCTAAAACTGACAAGATCTCTGGTGATGGAGGTTTATGATCTATCATCTCTGCAGAGATCATAGAATCGTTTGGTTGGAAAGGACCTTTGAGATCATTGAGTCCAACTGCACCAGATGGGGCTGGATCATTGCTGGGGGGGGGGGGGGGGTCAGAAAGAGCTTCACAGGAAAACCAAGACCCTTCCCAGCGTTTGCTCTGGGAATGCTGAAGCTGGTGGTGATGCCACAAGTCCTGCCCCATCCCCTCGTACCAGGAGGAGACACTCGCCAGCTCTCCTGATGTCACAGGGCCACATCCTGCGGTGTCCCTGAGGTTACCCCCAGTGACGTTGGGTGTCTCGTGCGAGGACAGAGGCACCAAGCCCTGGGTCTCAAGCAGTACAACTTGCAACATCCAACCTCAGGTGTAACTTGTGTGTAGAGGTAACTGGAGGATTCAGAGCTGGAAGGCGGATGGAAGAAATCCCTGTTCCTCAGTGCTGTCTACTTCCAGAGCTCAGACACCTGCGGGGTCTCATGTTGCTTTCATTTCAAAACTGATGATCTCATGATGTTTTATTTTTCTTTCTTGGCTGGCTCTGAGCCTTCCTGTGGCAGCTGGGTCACACTTCAAAGGTTTTCCTGAACTTTACTGATGGTGGGAGCATCTGAATATTTTTTATTTTTTTGAAGGAATGAATGGCAGGATCCTGAACAAACCAGGAACCGGAGCTTTACGATAACTCCTGCAATTTCATTATTCATTTTAACATCACACAAGGAGTTCTTTGGTGGGGTTTTGTTTGTTTGAAGCATGCCCTCGGGACCAGCTTCCCTGCAGTGGAGAAGTAGTTGGGAGGGGGATTATTTTCAGTGAGACAGAGAAGTTGCCCAGCACCACTTCAGGAACACAAACTTTGGCCAGAAATCAGAGTTTAAGAGCATTGCAGTGGTGATGTTGGGATGCTTTAGACCCTTTCTGTCCTGATTTTGGGGATAATCATGTCTCATCTCCCATGCGGTGCTGCTTTGTGGTTGCAGGAGGATTTTCTGTAGGTGAAAGCCTGGCTGGGGACAGGTCCTTGGAGCCTCTGTCATGGCTGGGGGCAGGATCTGGCCACTCTGCCACAGTCCTGCACCTTCTGCTTTTGTCACCCCACCCTTCAGATCTGGGGCTTGCACATGGGTTGGATGGAGAGATGCCCCATAGCATCGGCAGCCTGGGGGAGGTGGGGGTG
>NW_010302297.1:0-625 GCF_000700745.2 Antrostomus carolinensis
GGAGAGGGGGAGGCATTGCCAGCACCAGGAAAGGCAGGAGACACATGGGCACAGGGCTCTGGTGGCACCCAGAACTCAACCTCCATGGGGGTGGCTGGACCCAGATTTCGAGGGTGCAGCCAGGACACTTGGCACAGGTGTCACCATCAGGCCAGCCCTGAGCACAGGCAATGTGGCATGATGCCACCTGGGTCCCCAGCATGCTGGCAGGCATTTGCTGTGCCCACCCCCTGCCCCCTTTTAAAAGCCTCCCATCCCGCTGCTTGGCACCCCCAGTCCTGCCCCTCACCGGGGCCTCAGCCCTCGGCGGGCAGCGGGGGCACGGACGCCAGGGCAGGCAGGAGGTGGGCATAGATGTCAATGCCCCGCAGGAAGACCTGCTCGTTGAGGAACTCATTGTGGTCATGCAGCAGCACCGGGGTGCGGTTCATGGGCGAGAAGCCGGTGGTCATGCAGCAGCCCGGGGGTGCGGTTCAGGGGCGAGAAGCCGATAGCGGGGTGTCCTGCCTGGGGATGGGGGAGATACGGGGTGAGGTCAGGGCAGGGACGGGCACTGCATGTCCCCCAGGCGTGGGGGACCCACGGGTGGGCTGGCGTCGCACTCACTGCTCGGATGTAGCGGCTG
>NW_010302297.1:762-1160 GCF_000700745.2 Antrostomus carolinensis
AGGACACTCAATCCCATCCCTTTTGGGGGGACACAGGGAGATGCCCTGGCATGGCAGGAGTATCTCCTCCCAACCCCTGCTGTGACCCCAGAGACTCCTGGGGGGACCCCTGGCTCCCACCAGAGGATGGCTCTACCAGGGTCCTGCCCTTCCTGGGGACACTACTCACATGTCCCTGCAGACCCCGCTGAAGGCTTTCCACCACGGGTTCGACTCCTCGGTGGAGGTGATGTGTTGGTCCATGCATTTCTGACAGAGGGAGGGGGCAGGTGAGGGGCAGGGGAGTGGGGACATGGTAGGGGAGGGATGGGCACGATGGGTGGCTGAGACCCCTCACCTGGTGAAACTCATAGGTGACACCGTCCCCAGCACCTCGGCACCACGCAGCCACCTGCTCC
>NW_010302297.1:1236-1506 GCF_000700745.2 Antrostomus carolinensis
CACCTGCTCCTCAAAGGCCTGAGACAGAGACCAGAGGAGGAGTGTGAGCGGGGTACCCCCCACCCACGTCCCTCCTGGGTGGGGCTGGCACGGCGCCCACCTTCAGGTCCACGGTGGGTGGGATGCGGATGTCGAAGCCGGCTGCCATCTCAGAGGGCACCACGTTGAAGGAGACGCCCCCCTCCAGCATGGTCAAGTTGAGAGAGGTGACATCCCCCAGGGTCAGGCTTGAGTCGGACTTGAGCCTCGGGGGATACAAGGGAGAGTCAC
>NW_010302298.1:0-1276 GCF_000700745.2 Antrostomus carolinensis
TGGGTGGTGGGCACAGGGACGTGCCATCCTTTTCTCCCTGCCCCTTTTGGGTACAGGTAATAGGGATGGACCCCAACATTCCCCGCAGGGATGGATGCCATCTCCCCTCCCCACCCCACGGGAACTCCCCAGGAAGTGTTGGCCACGTCTGGCTGAGGGACTCTGCATGGGGACACTGTGCCACATCCCCACCAATGTTTCATCTCCCCCAGGTCACCCATCCTGAGCCCGGACAGCATCTCTTCACCCATCACGGGGCAGCCCCAAGCCCATCCCATCGCTTCCCCAGCGGGGTGTGAGATGGGGCCAGGTGAGGAGTGAGGAAGTCGAGCTGAAAAGGTCCCCCCCAGCGCTGGAGCCCCGACCCACGAGATGCTGAGCCTCAAGTTACCCCGACTGCTCAACATCAACCAAGTGCCCCAGGTCAGAGAGGAGCTTCTCTTCCCTAAGCCAGGGGCTTGGGGGGGGTGGGGGGGGTTGGGGAGGTGACAAATGGGAGCAACGTGCTGGGGTGGCTGTTCCTCACCCTGGGGCACTGCTCAGCCCCTCCTGGGACCACCTCCCATGGGGGGACATGTCCTCACAGTGAGGTCCTGGGTCTGAATCACAGGCATCCTCCTTTCACCAACCTTCCTTCCTTCTCCTCCAATTTGTCCTTCCTTCCTTCTCCTCCAACTGCCACCGGTGCCAGTCCTTGCCTTGCAGGGGTACCAGGAGCAGGGGATCCTCTTTGGGTATCGCCCCCCCAGAAGCTCAGCAGCTGATTGCCTCCTCAGTGTCTTCCAAATGACGAATGAGACCCTAAATATCTGGACCCATTTTGTACCTGCCTGGTAGGTACCATGTCCTGGGTCCTCAGCCCAGCATCGCACTCTCAGCATCCATGGGAGGAGGTGGTGGATCTCCATGGTGGGGAAGCAGGGACAGGGGACACCCAAGGGTGCCATCCTCACCTTCCTCCACCCCACAGGTATTTTGTGTGGACCCTGGTGGGGCGGCTGCGAGGTCCGGGGGACCGGGAGGACCCCCATGCCTGGCCCCTCCTTGCCTACCTGCTGACCTGCTGCATCTACCCCCTGGCCTCCAGCTGCGCCCACACCTTCAGCACCATGTCCACCCGCACCCGGCACATCTGCTACTTCTTTGATTACGCAGCTCTCAGCATGTACAGCCTGGGTAAGGAGGGGCAGAGGGATCAGGGGGGTGCTGGTTCCCAGGAGCTGAAGGCATCTGGGACAGGGCTGAACCCTGGGTGCTCAGACAGCTCATATCCATG
>NW_010302299.1:0-347 GCF_000700745.2 Antrostomus carolinensis
GGAGCCGCTTGTCTGTCCTTTCTGAAGGATGAATGCTCTTCTCCTTGTGGCACCATGGCTGCCTGCTGCTCCCAGCCAGGCGTGCCCAGCCTGCCTCCGTGCCCAGGCCGTGCACCAGGATGCTTCGACGGAGTGTAAATAGTTTGGTGGCCGGTTCTCAGCCGCCGTGGCTGAGGTGCCTCTTTGGGCTGCGGTTTCTACTCTTTTCTCCTGTAACTGGGCAATTTGGGGACGTCTCGGGCAGACAAATAACAGTTTGGAATGTCCTGTCTGTCCTGCCAAGGGGGTGTTTCCTCCCACTCTCACCAGCGCCTCGTGTGCCAGCAGCTGCCGAGCCCCCGGGGGTG
>NW_010302299.1:374-668 GCF_000700745.2 Antrostomus carolinensis
TGTCCCTCGCCGGCCTGCCAGTGCCCGCTGCTCACCAGTCACCGCAGCGTGTACCGTGTGGGGCAGGGACCCCTACCCCTTGCCTGGACCTCTGCACTCTTTTTAATTGCTGTTTAATAAAATTACAGTTACCCCAAGCAGGATGCGTCCCGTCGGCATCTGACTGCGGGGAGCCTTTCCCTGCCAGCTCCAGGGATCCAGGGCTGGGGCTGTCCCTGTGCCGCTGCCACGGTAACCGCGATGCTGTTGGTGGCACAGCTGGCGCAGAGGGTGGTGGCACGTCCCTGTCGCACT
>NW_010302299.1:699-1052 GCF_000700745.2 Antrostomus carolinensis
CGCCCCTGTCGCACTGGCCATGACAAGCAGCCAGACTCCCTCACTGCTGCTGGAAGAGGTGGGATGGGGCAGGGGCTGGGAAGGCGACTGTCCTGGGGCTCCTGGCAGCAGTTGGGGACAGCGGGGTGCAGTGTCCCCCTCATGAGGGTTAAACCCTGGCCCCACCAAACGTGTTGCTTCGATTGCAGGTCGTGGCGAAGGGAAGCCCCTGCGTGAGGCTGCTGGAGAGGTAGAGCCGGGAAAGGGAGCACCGGGTCTGGAACCCCCGTGCTGGGGGGCAGCAGGCGAGGGGCAGCCCCTGGTGTGGCGCAACCTGGGGCCCAGCCCTGTGGGCAGGCAGGGGAGGCAGACAA
>NW_010302300.1:0-10673 GCF_000700745.2 Antrostomus carolinensis
GTGGGGCCTTACGAGAGCAGAGTAGAGGGGGCGATGTTGTAGCATCACTACCTTATCTACCTTACTGCAAAGTTTTGGTATCTCAGTTCTCCCCATTATCTAATTTAGGCTACAAACTTGACTGGGCTTAGCCGATATGGAACTCACTTTCAACATCACATTGTTTAAGCAGAAGGGGATGTTCTTTTAGAATAATATAAACTTTACCACAGCTAAGTGTTGTTTTGGATCTCTGGTGACATAAAACACGTACGATTGTAATAGCAGCCGTGACAGTACCGCTGTGGGGATGATCAGGAGCGGTGGTGGTGAGTGGAAGTCTCTGAATTTGCTGGTGTAAGCACAGGCAGCAGGAAAGCTGAGAGCGGGGACCAGGGCGATGTTTGTTAAGCGCTGTGAAGGTTTCAGAAGCGCACGTTGTTAACGTGCTGCTGCTATTTCATGCATGTCTCTCTACATTGTGATTTTAGGGGGATAGCTTCTTTACTTACAGGAGGTGAAACAGATTGCCTGGTATTTAGTGACGTGAAACAAGAGGCATAAAAATGCGTAACAGTTGAAAGACATGCAAGTCCTTAATGCAAAGTTCTCATTGTGTCTTGAGATAACAAGATAAGAACTCAGCCATTTACCTTTCCCGATGAAACATTAAAGCAACTTATTTTTTCCCCCCCAAGAACATTATGCATCATTCTTTGAGGGAGTTCAACAGTGAGGGCTGGATTTTTTATTATAATTTTTTTTTTTAAGTGTAGTACAGCCTTTATAAGAGCAACATTTTGTAGCCAAAGAATCTAATCCAAGCAGGATGCGTCTGGGGGAAAAATCCACATTGAAGACAAACTGCAGCAATTACCATCATTTCATTACAATATATTTTTTTCCTTAGAAAAACAATTCTGGGGAATTTACCAGCTTTCAAATAACAACATTTCAGCTGATTTGCTGATTCCTGGAGGTAGAATGACTGTATTTTTATAGTGACAGAGCAGAGGCTTTTTGGAAGGATTGGTGTGGGAAGAAGAATAGAGGAGAATGCTTGTGAAGGAGATAATGAAAGGGTGCAAATGAGAATTTGAGGGAAAAGAAGAATCTTGGTTTTTAACCATACCTTTTACTACTCCTGGTAAAGTTTACCCCATGTAGAGTTGGAGCTTGTACAAAAAGCCACTTAGAGGGGAGGTTTTATGCAGTAGTGTAACAAAACCAAACAAGAAGGATAAATCCCACCATTGTTCAGCCTTAAATTATTACTTGAGACCCCCTGTTCTACCCCTCAGTTACTCAGGATGCCCAAGCACTTTCCTCTCCCCCACAAATATCAAGGAACAATGTCTACCGTCACCTCCTAAACTCAAGTAACCTGAGCACTGTGCTGTTTTCTTTCCTCTGAATGAGGATGGATCACCATCCTGCTCTGCTTGTACCTTACAGATTCTGAGATACAACCCTTTCTAACTACATTTTCATATCACCCAACACATTTACCTAGCTCTCTTCCTCCTTGAGGAGTTAACAAGGATCACAGAATCCCAGACTAGTTTGGGTTGGGAGGGACCTTAAAGCTCATCCAGTTCCAACCCCCCTGCCATCAGCAGGGACACCTTCCACTAGACCAGGTTGCTCAAAGCCTCATCCAGCCTGGCCACAAACACTTCCAGGGAGGGGGCATCTACAACTCCCTTGGGCAACCTGTTCCAGTGTCTGACCACCCTCACAGTGAAGAGCTTCTTCCTAATATCTCATCTAAACCTCCCCTCTTTCAGCTTAAACCTATTTCCCCTTGTTTTATCATTAACTGACCTTATGAAAAGTCCTTCCCCAGCTTTCTTGCAGGCCCCCATGAACACCATGAGCTGCTCAGAACATTACCCTTCACCCCCATCCCCTGCTAAATACAGTTTGGATCCCATCTGCTGAGGGGTGGGGTCACAGCCTTGCTAGGGTGTTGGTTATCAGCAGTAACGCACGGTCTATAAAGCATCCCACCTGCCCCTAGCCCTGCTTGAGCTGTGTTCTGGCAGAGCTCTCTGAGCAGGCTGTCTAATACCAGCTCCTGAGATTACAAGTCCTCATTATACCAGGTAGGAAAATTTTCCTCTGTTCCCTGGCCCTGCTTGAGCTGTGTTCTGGCAGAGCTTTCTGAGCAGGTTGTCTAATATCAGCTCCTGAGATTACAAGTCCTCATGATACCAGGTAGGAAAATTTTCCTCTGTTCCCTCTTTGGTCTTAGTCCTGTTTCTCTGGTATGAAGTTCTAAGTAACTCTTATGTGGTGGTTTATAAAAGCACAAAAATGTGCTGATGTTTTATAGCAGTTATAAAGAAAATCTTCAAGTCTTTAATAAGATCATTTTTTTATGGTTATACAATCCCTTAACCTTGTAGGAGTTTAATTTGTGTTTATGTTACTTCAAGAATGTAAATATCTCTTGGAATGTAAACAGCTCTTAATTTTGAGCTGAATAAAAATGTTAAGAAGGCATGTTTGAGACACTGGTACTGTAGAAATAATCAATTACCAGTTATCTACTTGTTATTAACTGTTATAAAAGAAAAAAAAATTATCAACTGGATGAGAGGATTGTGTCTAACAGAGTATGAGTAGCTGTAGTAGGAGCAGTTGTAAGATGAGCATTACTATAGGCTGATGTGCACCAAGAGCCTTTTTGCAAGAGAAAATGGATGTAATGTTAAATATGTGCAAGCAATTAAAATGTGTGTGAAGCTCTGTGATCTTTGAATTTCAGAAATACTGAGTGTGGAGCTCAGTTTATTTGGGTTAGTTTCAAGTAGAGTTTCAAAGTCTTGCAAAAATGTTTAATCTATAATTAACTACTAGTGCTTGCAACCATCTTCGATGAAGGCTGGAGCTTTAATGAAAGCCTGGTTTATTTTTAATAGGATTCAAAGATACTGCCTCCAAAAAGGACAGCAGGAGCTATTTCAGCTGTTACACCTGAGATTAATGTTGATACTAACTCTGTACCTGAAGCTCTAGCTGTAAATAAAGCCTTTGCATGTATAGACATGAGATATCCTGGCTTTAAACACACTTAATTAATACAGTGTGAGGCTTGAGGTGTATTTGAACCAATCCTAAATTAGAGCACTTTGGCTTTGCGTTTCATATATTATTTATTATCCAGTCAAAGGGGTTTTTATTTACTGCATCATGACATATTAATTAACTTGTGCTTTTTCTGCCTCAGTTGTTTGGCTTAAGAGTTAATTAAGCAGAGGTTGTTGTGTAGTTTAGTGAAGGGATTCAGCTGAGTTTATTTTTTGCTAGCTCAGGTGCACAGGATGAGCACTGAAGCCACTTACTCACCTCACTATGTTGGTAGTTGGTACTCCCTTGTTGTGGGATCCAGCCCATTCCCCAGGTTGGCCAGAGAAGCTGTGGCTGCTCCTCCCTGGAAGTGTTGAAGGCCAGGTTGGATGAGGCTTTGAGCAACCTGGTCTAGTGGAAGGTGTCCCTGCTGCTGGCAGGGGGGTTGGAACTGGAGGAGCTTTGAGGTCCCTTCCAACCCAAACCAGTCTGGGATTCTAAGCACAGATCTATCTGGATGGACTCTTCCCTCCAAACAGGAGGAAATTCCTCTGGATGTTTATTTTCCCTCTGAAAAGCATTCCTCAAATCATTTTGGTTACTGCTATAATAATAAAAAACCCCCCTTGAATGTTTTATGGAAACCCGAGTGCCTTTTGCTCTTCTGGCTTATGCTAATTTATTAGCTCTTGGAAAATATGTGATGAAATGAAAAACTAGCAAATTATCTGACAACTTCATCCTTACTCAACTTCCATTCTGAGTAAAAGAGATGAAAACAGAGGGAAACCCACTAACTAAGGGGATTTTAATCAGGTTTTTTCTGGATGGGAGTAAGGATGAGTAGAAGGTTGTAGCTTACTATAAAGTGAAGAAAGGAAGGAAACAAAGCAATAATCGGGGCTATTTCAATTCAGCAAGGAATTTCTATGGAATTTCTTTTTAAGATCATGGTTTCTGTTGATCCAACATGATCTGTGTCTGTATGGTTTGGTTTTGGCTTTGCTTAGCAGAATATACCTCTGGACTAATAATAATAATATTATTTCAACACTGATCTTTTTAGAAGGTAGTTTAAATTGTATCCTATTTTACTGATGACTTTGGTGTAGTTAAATTTATATGAGTCTGAATGTGTCATAACTGTAGCTTCCTTTTGGGTGGAACAGCAAATGAAAGTTTTCTCTGTACTTGGTATGCTGAGGATTTTGATCTGTGGTGTTTCTCCAAAAAACCACAGAAATTGCCTTCAATGTGTCTATTTGTTCACATACTTTTTGTTGGACTCAATTGAACTCCTGTACTTTAAAAGAAAACTGATTTTCTGACTTTGCTACAGAGCTTTAAATAGAAGTTACTTTCAAATATGGGCTTTTTCTCCCTGGTTTCCTTGTCCACCAAACTATTTCATTAAAAAAAAAAAACAAACCCCCAAACCAACTACATGTAGTTTTAGTGAAGCTGGCCTGAAAAAAAAATCCTTTTATGCAGTTTGCTTACATTTTGTGAGCTGCATCACAGCTGTGCCCAGTTTTTCCTCACAAATTAGTTCATCAGATCTATTATTCCACAAATGTGGAGCAGCTGTTGCTCAAATCCAGCCTGATTGCACATGCCCTCTGCATTGAGTTTTACTCAATTGGTTTACTCCAAACATTTTGTTACTAAATCATTCATTTGGTCATAACCATCCCTACAAAGTATACATTAAAATGTGTCATAGTGGAGTAATTTGGAAGCCAGTTGCTCACAAGATTAAAGGATGAATTTGCAGGTGGAGTATGGTTGTCTGACCACATGTATTCACAATTCCTGGCTCTTAGTAAAAGGTGGGTACTTGTATTAAGAGGAGAAAGCTCAGATGAGAGTTTTCATTGTAATGGTATTTGGAAACAGTGGGGAAACAGGGATATGGGACCTGTTTTCATCTGGATGATTCTTGGTGCTTCACTCATTCTCTGCAAGTCTCGGAAATGCAGATGTTCCTCAAGTGGAAGGTGGCAGCTGTCAGGCGTGTTAAACAACAGTCGGGGAAAGAGGATGTTGGCAGGAACCAAAGAAGAAACTGTCTTGATCACTAGGAAATGTAACTAAATATTTACAGAGATTGTTTTTCAGGATTTTCCTAGATCTTCTGTAGTGTCTGAAGGTCTCCAGCACAAAGTGAGTAAAGAAAAGGAGGCTGAGGGGAGACCTTGTGGCTCTGTGCAAGTCCCTTGGAGGAGGGTGGAGAGAGGTGGGGGTGGGTCTGTTCAACCAAGGCCCAAGGGCCAGGACAAGAGGAAATGGGCTCCAGTTGTGGCCAGGGCAGTTGAGATGGGATGTGAGGAAGAATTTCTTTGCTGAAAGGGTTCTGAGGCATTGGAAGGGGTTGCCCAGGGCAGTGGTGGAGTCCCCATCCCTGGAGGGATTGAAGAGTCGTGTAGACACAGTGCTGAGGGACATGGGTTAGTCATAGGGGACTGGTCAGTGTTGGGTTCATGGTTGGACTTGATGAGCTTCAAGGGCTTTTCCAATCCAGGCAATTCTGTGATTAATTACAAAGAAAATGGAGCAAGCCCTGTGTTTTCAGGATTCAGTCCTGTCCTTCTGCATCACTTTCTTGCGATGTGATTGATTTCTGCCACACGGTGGTGGTGTTGCTTTTTTTCCCCTTAATCCTGAAAAGTTGTTCCAAGACCAGCTGAAGCTAGGAAAATCGCTTGATTTGTTAAATGCAATTTAAAGATAACATGTTGATTTAAATAAATGTCCGTGCAATCTGCATGTTCCTTTCGCAGCCAGGGTGCAGCAGTACTGTGCTGTCGGTACCCAACGGATCTGCTGTACAGCAGCAAGGCTACTGCTGCCTTCTCAGTCCTTTCAATCTGATATTTTCACTGCATTTGCTGGTCTATGGCTACTTCATCCCCACAGGGGAAAAAAGAGATGAGCTCTTCTTTTCAAAGAGAATTTCTGAACGCTTTAAATCATTAGGCATCACTTTTTAACAACCAAAACCTTTAATTTTATAAGGTGGTATAGAATCATGGAATGGTTTGGGTTGGAAGGGACCTCAAAGCTCATCCAGTTCCAACCCCCCTGCCAGCAGCAGGGACACCTTCCACTAGACCAGGTTGCTCAAAGCCTCATCCAGCCTGGCCTTCAACACTTCCAGGGAGGAGCAGCCACAGCTTCTCTGGCCAACCTGGGACATTGTCTCACCACCCTCACAGTGAAGAACTTCTTCCTAATATCTCATCTAAACCTCCCCTCTATTACATTGCCTAATGATTCTGATCTTCAGTGCATGTGTGCTAAGATAAAGCACTGTGCAGTTGATGACACTGCTTGTTGAGTTGACTCCATTGCATTAACATGAAAGTTCATTTCAATATATATAGATTTGAAAAAGAAAGCATTTTTGTCGCTCTCCACTGTTTGGGGTCAGGGACTGATTATCCTCACTGTGCAGGCTCTACTTTTCCATGAATGTTCTGTCAATGCAACTTATTGCATCCTTGCCACAGGCTCATAACAACACTACAATGTAATTTACTATAAGTAGGGTTTAAATTAGTTGTGTGGAGTTAAACTTTTTCCAATTTTTGTACTTAATTTGCTTCTAAGTGATGGACAAAAATGTCAGTCTTTGTAATTTCCGTTTCTAGGTCAGTGTACGCTATTACCAGCTGATATCCTTTATATCAGATTACAGCTATTCAGTTTCTAGCCAACATTATTTTTTAAAATAAATATTCAGTGACTCAAAAAGAGGAGATGCTATTCTAAAATTGTTAGAGCTTGTTGTTAAAAATGACCTTCATGCAATAGTAGGTTATTTTGTTTAAATAGAAAGCTAAATATAAGTTTTTCCATTTCAGCAGAGTGCATTTTGATAGACCGAAAGAAATTGCTTGGCCATTAACTGAGCTGATGAGCTCGAGAACATGCAGAAATTCCAGCACTGCTCCAGGTTTAGTCCCAGCTGTTGGGGCAGCTGAGGAGAGGAGGGAGGTGAAGGGCTTGGCCCTATCTGTGTGAATAATTAGGTTAGGAAGAATCTTGTGAATAACCATAGAGCCTAGGAAAGATGGAAGGAGAAGGATTGATCAGCAAAGAGACCAACACGATGGAACTGGGAACTGCTCCAGAGAACAGCAGGGAACTTGTAGTAATCTCCTCATGTTGGACCCCATTTGATGGTGTATCCTAATAAATACAAACCTTTGTGTCCATCTCTGAAGTCTGGCTCCTCTCTCCTTAGGCATATGCCTTCAGTGTGTGTTTCCTTCAAAATCCTGTTGTTCCAGTCTCTTTGTCCAGCCAGGCTGAGATATTCATGCCCTGGCTTCTCTTCAGCTTCTGTTTCTGGCCTGGTGAATATTTATGAGCAGTAAAACAGTCCAACAGGAATAACTTAGAGACATCCTGTCCAGAATAGTTAGTAGCATAGAAATTATGATAGATGGAGGTCATGTCCTTGGTCCACCTAGAAGCTTTCATCTATCTCATATGAGTGCCTGAACTCCAGGTTAAATGCTGCTTTAGGAAAGTGAGATTTTTCCCCTCTGGGCTTTTATTTAAAAATGATAACCAATCTCTTTTCTACCCAAAATAGAATGGGAACTGTGATGAAATACCACACATTTTCCAATGAGACCTCCTTCTAAAAAAGTCCCAGTCTTCAGTGTGGAGCAATCTCAATAACAGGAAATACACCCAGCCCCATCTGTAATTAGCTTGGTATCCATTCTTTTTGGCCACATTTTTTCCCCCTTCTACTAAATCACTTCCAACAACTCTAATTTTAGCCTAGATGTATGTACGCAGATTCAGCAACGCCAGAAGCTGTGGAGTAATATGCTGAACATTTAGTTGATTGAAACTTGAATGATGCTGATGGAAATGTGCCAAACTACCCACATTTATCTAGTCAAAGAGCAATCTGAAGGAGTCACCCTTTTCCATTGCCACTTACCTACATTCTTCAGCTTCATGTGTGCAGAAAAAATATCTGCTTACCTGACTATTTGTCATAGGTGCCTGTGGGCTCCTCACCACGCTGAGCTCTGCTGTTCACCCAAAAGGGTTTATTTTTCCATTTGTGCCATAATTTCTCTCATAAATGTTAACATTCTTGTTTGCAGGGTATTAGCGTTGCTGTTAATGGGGGTTGTGTATAGGAACTGATAGAAATATTCCTTAAATCTATAGAATTCAGGCTGGATGGGAGCTATACAGTGTTAAACACTTTTCTACTGGAGATCAGACAAAGCTGTGCAGTATTTAGACTAATTTTGTGCTTTCAAAGCACATGCAAGGTTTTAGCTTCACAGCTCCTCTAGATTTCAATGCAAGTTAAACACTGTGCAACCCTTTGAACATTTCTTCTTAGAAGTGCCAGATTTGGGCAGTTCAGCTTCTGAAGCCTTTAGATCGTGATTCTTCTGTCCTTGTATAGATGAAATTTGAAGAAAATAGGAAACTTTTATTCTGGGGAATCTTACCCCATGGGAGAGTGACAATTCCTAAATAGGTGTTTACCTACAATCCTGCAAACACAGGAGAAATGTCTGCAGTTTAACTGGAGAACTTGCTTGTTTGGCTGATAAAAAACCTTTCTTCTCTTTGGGCTGTAACTCTAATGGAAAATCAACCTCTTCCCTCAGCAGATGAGTGTTTTAAAGGTAGTTTACTGTGCCTTGAAATCTAGATAATGGTGTTATTTTCTTAACAGCTGTAGAGAATAAACAGATGTATTATGAAATGATCATGATTCCTGAATTTAGACATTTTTCAAATGTAATTGTTGACTTGTTATTTTTCAAAGGAAAACCTGCAGGAACCTGATGAGGGGAGGGGGGTGATCTCCAGGATTCCCAGCAGCAGGAACATGCAGCTCTCACAGGGGGATGGAGAGTGTTGGTCAATAGGCAGCTGAGTTGTGTTGCTGTTATTTGTGACTTCCCTGAGTGAAGTGGCTTTACAGCTCTGTGTAAATCTGTGTGCATTTGTGTAGGGAGCAGTAGAAAACTCAGGTTCTCTAAAAGCAAGACTCTGAGCCTTCAGCAGCATGGCATTCTTATCTGAGTGCATTATTATGAGTATATTTGTGCTGTTGTATCAGCACAAAATCTGAAGGATGATGAAAACAGGCAACCTGGACCATGTCCTGCTGTTAGTGGGGTCAGCACCATCTGTAGGACAGTGATAGAGGGGTGGAGATGGTTCCTGCTCTAGTCTGTGAGGAGCTGCCTGGTGACATGGGGAACAGGGGAGGAATGGATATACAATAATCTATTTTTCTAAAGGCTTTGTCTATAGATACTGTCCCTCACTGGGAGCTTAAATTAGTTCAGAGTGTGTAGCTCATGGATTTTGAACACTGGAAACTTGAGATCCTGACTAGATCCAGGCTTTACTGCTGCATATTTCAGAGAGCAGGGTGACAAAATTGGGTCTAAACCTAAATACAGAGCTGGACTCGCATGGGCTTTCAGAAACACCTCATTTCAAATCTGACATCTGGTTGAAATCCATCTCATTAAAAAAAACAAAAAAAAACAACAACAAAAAAAACCCAAACAAAAACAAAATCTTGCTGGAAGTTTCTAATGGCATATTATATTAATGATAATAATGATAAATGGCATTAATGTAATCTGATTTTTTTTATAAGGACTCCTTGAGAGCTCTGTCAGAGACTTTGAAGCAAGTAGTCACAATGACCAAACCATCTCACAGCTCTTAAACCTGTCCCCTTACCATGTGTGATCTGTTTCTCTGCTTTGATATGCACAGGATGAATAAAAATCTGTCAGTCCCTTCCAGACTATCTGTCTCTCACCTATAGACAGAGTTCAGTTTCTCCGTATGTGCTCTGATTAAAATCAGGAAGGTATTTTGAAAATACTTTAGAGCTTGCTATGTTTAAAGTTCCAAGAAACCTTGTGAGGAGCAATGTATCCTTGGAAGAGTAGATGGGTAGAGATTAGATTCAAAGTATGGGTTTAGACTGGTATTTAATTGCAGGCTGAGACTCGGTGACAGCTTTGGTGATATAACACTTAATGCTCTGCTCTTATGGCACAAACTTTATGAATTTAGTGAAATTCATTGTGATTTCTGATGTCTTAAGGAATAGAACTTGCTGGTTACACAAAATTCCTCTGAAAATGCATTAAAACCAATCCAAACCCAGTTGTTCCTCTTCATTCTGATAGAGTCCAATCAGTCCTGAGTGCAGGCTGGCCTGTCTAGTCCCAAACCCAGCAGTGACAGCCCAAAGCACACACACGTTGGGAAACCACTGCTGTGTTTGAGAGGGGCAGGTGCTTTGCTTTGGGGACCTTGCTGTCCCTGTGTCACCAGCCTTCCAGCTCACAGTAAAGCTCATCTACTCGGGTGCAAGCACAATCAGTAGATACTTGTGGCACCCAAAAAGGATTGTTCCTGTGCTTACTTTTCGTACTACGAGTCTTGTCACATTTGCAGAATGCAGTTGGCTCTTGCTTGTATTGTTGGGGTGGAGAGGAACCTGATGAAGTTCAAGACCAAGTATAGGGTCCTGTGACTGGGGAGGAGGAACCCCAGGTACCAGGACAGGTTGGGGGTTGACCTCCTGAAAGGCAGCTCTGTGG